>NC_069502.1:309649407-309734407 GCF_027579735.1 Bombina bombina | reverse complement strand
GGGGAGAGAACACAAAAGAGAGGGGGGAGAGAGAGCACAAAAGAGAGGGGCGGGGAGAGAGCACAAAAGAGAGGGGGAGAGAGAGCACAAAAGAGAGGGGAGAGAGAGAGCACAAAGGAGAGGGGGAGAGAGAGCACAAAAGAGAGGGGGAGAAAGAGCACGACAGAGAGGGGGCAGAAAGAGCACAACAGAGAGGGGACAGAAAGAGCACAAAAGAGAGGGGGAGAAAGAGCACAAAAGAGAGGGGGGAGAAAGAGCACAAAAGAGAAGGGGGAGAAAGAGCACAACAGAGAGGGGGAGAAAGAGCACAAAAGAGAGGGGGCAAAAAGAGCACAAAAGAGAGGGGGGAGAAAGAGCACATCAGAGAGGGGGAGAAAGAGCACAACAGAGAGGGGGCAGAAAGAGCACAATAGAGAGGGGGCAGAAAGAGCCCAAAGAGATGGTGCAGAAAGAGCACAAAAGAGAGGGGGCAGAAAGAGCCCAAAAGAGATGGTGCAGAAAGAGCACAAAAGAAAGGGGCAGAAAGAGCACAAAAGAGAGGGGGGAGAAAGAGCACAAAAGGGAGGGGGAGAGAGAGCACAAAAGAGAGGGGGAGAAATAGCACAAAAGAGGGGGGGAGCACAAAATAGAGGGGGGAGAGAGAGCACAAAAGAGAGGGGGGGAGAGAGAGCACAAAAGAGAGGGGCGGGGGAGAGAGCACAAAAGAGAGGGGGAGAGAGAGCACAAAAGAGAGGGGGAGAGAGAGAGCACAAAAGAGAGGGGAGAGAGAGAGCACAAAAGAGGGGGGAGAGAGCACAAAATAGAGGGGAGAGAGCACACACAAAAGAGAGGGGGGCAGAAAGAGCACAAAAGAGAGGGGGCAGAAAGAGCACAAAAGAGAGGGAGGAGAAAGAGCATAAAAGAGAAGGGAGAGAAAGAGCACAAAAGAGAGGGTGGAGAGAGAGCACAAAAGAGAGGGTGGAGAGAGAGCACAAAAGAGAGGGGGGGGAGAGAGGGGGGAGAGAGAGCACAAAAGAGAGGGGAGGAGAGAGCACAAAAGAGATGGGGGAGAGAGCACAAAAGAGAGGGGGGAGAGAGCACAAACAAGAGGGGGGAAAGAGAGCACAAAAGAGAGGGGGGAGAGAGAGAGCACAAAGAGAGGGGGGAGAGAGAGAGAGCACAAAAGAGAGGAGAGAGCCCACAAAAGAGAGGGGGGAGAGAGAGAGAGAGAGAGAGAGAGAGTACAAAAGAGAGGGGAGAAGAGGGAGAAAGAGCACAAAAAGATGGGGCAGAGAGAGAGAGCATAAAAGAGGGGGGGACAGAGAGAGAGCACACATGAGAGGGGGACAGAGAGAGAGAGAGCAAGGGGTGAGATCGCTGTACTGTTGCCCGTGTACACAGGCTTTAGGACTAGTTACTTATAAATGAGAAATGGAAAGAGAAGGAAAACCATGAGACCCACTTTAAAATATCTGATATTTTTATAAGGGTTTGTGTCTTGAAACATGATTAGACTTATATAATATATTATGCTAGACAAGTAGTGTTCTTTTCTGTAAGTGTCAAGTGGGCCAAATAAATTTGCACTCTAAGAGCCAGATTTTATTACAAGACCAGAGACTTCATATTTGCTTTACTTTCCTTTACTACTAGTGTGCAGCATTTTAAAGAACAATAAAACACATTACATAAATAAAGAGAAAAAAGAACCAAGGTAATTGGTTATAGTAGATAACAGTGTAATAATGGACCAATCAGAAGACCCATATTGTCCATAAACCGACCAATGAGCTCCCAAACTTCCTCTTTCTTTTGCTGCTCATTCAAAAGATGTGTGCTATATTTTTTGTCTAAAAAAATATATTATTTATTATATTATCCTTCTTATTTATTTGTATATATATTTTTTCTGTCTCTGTTTTTCTTATTATATTTCTTTCTATTGTTTTTTTCTGAATTATTGTTAGTTATTCTCTTTATTTTAGGTTTTTTTGTGCTATTACGTTTTTTTCCCTCTCTCTATTATTATTAACTGCCGTTTTTTCATATATTTTTTCTACGGTTTTTATCCCTTTTTCTTTTAGTTTTTTTGTCCCCAGTTTGTTTATTTATCTTTATACCTTTTCAATCTTTGTATTTGTATTTTTCCTCCGCTGCCCTGTTCATTCCTTCAGCTCCATTCCTCTGTTGTCTTTTCTTCCTGATATCGCCATTTTGTGGGCGTTACAGCTGTGACGTTTTTTCGCCGCCCATTTTATTAGTGCGTCATTGAGGCGTCATTAGTGCGTCCTTGCAGACGCTTCTCCCGGTACTCCTCCTCTACAGTGGAGATAATAATAATTGTTTGCAACATTGTTATAATTCATTTTGTCTTAAACTTTTTCTCTCTGTTTTCATTTCTAGGTGAATATTGCCCTCCGGTGGCCATTGTCAGTTACTTTTGAGAAAAGTTAATTGATTACAATAATAAAATTTTATTTACAGTTCTACATTCTTTTCTGTCAGAGAAAAATTTTTCATTTCAATTTATTATTAACCATTATATTTACATTTATTTTGTTTACTGTTGTAAAAGTTTGACAATAGTTTATTTAATTTTATTGAATCTTATTAATTTTACCATTATGTCTCAAGACACTTCATCCTCTGTTCCCCTCACTGAACAGTCAGTACAAAAAATGATAGACAATTCTTTAGGTAAAATTATGTCCCATATGACTAATTTATTGGCACAATCCTCCCTAAACAAAGCTATTAAAAGAAAAGCGGCGTCTGCTGCTGTTAAAACTAGCAAGAAACTGGTTTCTAAATCCAAACAGATTTTATCTGATAATCCTATTCCTGGCGGCAAAGGAATTAAAACATCCGCGATGAGAACCCTAACTCCCAGGGGACATAAAAAGGGAGCTGTCAAAAAAAGTGACAGAACATTTTGTTAAAGAAATAGATTCAGATTCCTCTACATCCGTGAATTCTGATTCTTTTCATGATTTGTCTGATAAAGATTCTTATAATTATGAATCTGATTCTTCAGATTCTGAACCTAAAAAGAAAACATTTAAAAAACATAACAAAAAAATTTCTGAAAATGAAAAAAGTTTTAATGACCCTTTGGGGAATCCGCGTTTCAATGCGGACAACTTACAACATCCCCGCTCCTCAGAATGGTTTCCATCCCTTGATATTGCTAAATTTGTAGATTTCCAACTAAAGAAAGTTTTAAAAAAATGTGCAAGAAATAATATGAGGGCTGAATGTCCTAGACCTCTCCTTCCACATAATAGTAATTTAACCCCGGATATCGATCCTAAGGTTATTAAATTCATAGGATCGCCTGGTTACAAATTAAAAAAGGGCTTGATAGATCCTGGAAAAACTGCCAGGATAGATTACTGGATACTATTGGCCCAATAACAAAATTGTTTGAGCTTTCAGAGGAAGCTGTTTTAAATGACTAACATGGACCCTATTACAGTTAGAGAATGGGTTCAAAGAATCTTATCTTTTGTTGGTAATACCAACGCAAACATGATAATTGAAAGACGTAAGAACATTTTACGTAGGATTAATCCTAAAATTTGCGATTTCGCAAATAATGAATTACATTCAGATAGAGATGGCTTTCTTTTCGGAGATGTTTTCTTGAAAGATCTTAATCAGTATGCCAATACTTTCACTACTCTTAATAAAGTTAAAAACAATATGAGAAAAATTTTACAATCCCAGAATTTTTCTGACAGGGCCGGTAAAGGAAGAGGTCGCTTTCCCGGCCGTGCCTCTTTTATTTCCAGACCTCATTTCCAACAACCAAATTACAACTTCAACAGAAACTACCAAGAACAAAGTCATCCCTCAAACTTTTTCCCATCACGTGCCAGACCTTGGCAACAAAGAGGTTCCTGTTTCAGAACAAGATCTCGTTCATCTGTAGGTAAATTCTATACCTCTTATTCCTCTACGTTTTTCCCATCAAAAGTTGGAGGAAGACTAATTCTATTTTCACAAAATTGGATTCATATTACGTCAGACCCTTGGATTCTTCAAACTGTACAAGGAGTCCTAATAGATTTCGTCTCTCCTCCAATCCAAAATGTTCTCCCTTTTCCTATTCACTTTTCTCTAAAAGACAGAGTTCAAATACAAAAAGAAATAAAAAATCTTCATTCAAAAGACGCTAAATCTCCAAGTTTAAATCCTCATTTAGCCTTCTTCAGCAATATTTTCTTGTGAAAAAGAAAAACGGTCAATTCAGACCAGTAATAAATCTCAAATCTCTAAACGCTTTCGTTTCATACAACCACTTCAAATTAGAGGGTATCCATCTTTTAAGAGATTGTCTTTTAGACAACGACTGGCTAGTCAGATTGGATCTGTCTGATGCCTATCTAACTGTTCCGATTTCACCAGAACATTGGAAATACCTAACTTTTTCTTGGGACAGTCAAATTTGGAATTTCACTTGTCTTCCTTTTGGTCTTTCATCTGCCCCTTGGATTTTCACAAAACTTCTCAAACCAGTAGTGTCTTGGTTGAGACAGAGGGGTGTTCGTCTAATCATTTATTTAGACGATATTCTGTTAATGAACCAAAATTCCTCTTCTCTCCAAATTCAATTAACTACAACTATCAATCTCTTGGAGAACTTAGGTTTCCTGGTGAACAAAGAGAAATCAGTGTTATCTCCCACCAAGAATTTAATTTTCTTAGGTTTTCTTATAGATACTTCAAATTCCACGTTAAGTCTTCCTCAAGAAAAGATCAAGAATATAAAAAAGGAGATTTCGAGAACTCTTTCCAAACAATTAGTTTCTGTCAGACAAATAGCCAGAATTGTTGGGTTACTTTCATCCTCCATTCAGGCTATTTTTCCTGCCCCCCTTCATTATCGCGAACTTCAACGTTTAAAAATCTCTTATCTTCAGAAAGGTTTCTCTTATTCTCATCTCATTCCTTTATCTTCAGATTCCAAAGAGGAACTTTCATGGTGGCTTGCTCATATGGAAGCTTGGAACGGGAGAGCTATTTTCGGGAAATCTCCGGATATCATTATAGAATCGGATGCCAGCCTCTTAGGATGGGGAGCTCGCTGTGGTCCGTCTATAACAGGAGGCAAATGGTCTTTAGAGGAGAAGAATCTACATATAAATTGTTTGGAACTTTTGGCCGGATCTTTTGCTGTAAAAAGTTTTGTAAAATCTTTTGCTCCAGCTTCCATTCTTCTTTGTATGGACAATATTTCTGCGGTCAGATACCTCAATCATTTAGGTGGTACAAAATCAAGAAATTTATCCAATATTACCAAAGATTTTATTCATGTGTGTCTGGACAGGAATATTTCCATCAAAGCAGAATATATTCCCGGTCTATCAAATTCAGCTGCAGATTGGGGCTCCCATTTCCTGAAGGATTCCAGCGATTGGATGTTAAACAAAGATGTTTTTCTTTCAATTCAATCCCTTCACGGTCCCTTTTCTCTAGATATTTTTGCATCTCGACTCAATCATCAACTTCCTCGATATTTCAGTTGGCGTCCGTATCCGGATGCTTTAGCTATAGATGCATTTCTTCAGCCATGGCCTCTCCACGGATCTTACGCTTTTCCCACCTTTTCTCTGATTGCTCGAACGATTTCAGTAGTTCGCAGGAATCTCTTATCCCTTCTTCTGATAACTCCTCTCTGGCCAACTCAAGCTTGGTTTCCCTCTCTTCTGGAAATGTCGTTCAAACCTCCTCTTCTTCTCCCTCTTTTCCCAGAACTTCTTCTATATCCTGTAGACAATCCTCACAATCTTATTCTAAATCAATCTCTCAAACTGATAGCTTGGTTAATTACGGGGAAATCAGAGATCTCCACGAACTTTCGTAATCAGCTAAATCTCTCATGCGGGAATCATGGGCTCCGGGAACCCATAAATCCTATTTTTCCGCATGGTCCAGATGGTCTAGCTGGTGCTTGTCTAGGAACTTGGATCTCTTTTCAGCTCCTTTGACTCATGTTTTGAATTTTCTTTCTCATCTTTTTGATAGTGGTCTTGCTTATAGAACTATTAACCTTTCTCGCTCTGCTATCTCTGCTAGACATGATTATCTTAATAATTCTCCTATTGGTAAACATCCATTTTTTTTTTAAACCCCCGAGTAGTGCCTGCCTTTTTCTCCTGTTCATACTCACTTTGGGCTTGATCCCCCTGGCTACGGCACTCCGGAGTCTCTGCTCTATCATTGGATAACCCTGTGGTGTATCTGCAGTTCCGGTTCCGGGTCAGTGCAGCTGCACGCCGTACCTCTCTTCCTATCCATTAGTTTGTCGTATTTTGAAATCTATTAGATTAAAAAATCCTCATTCCACTAAATATAATTCCTTTTGGGATGTTGATTTGATTTTTTCTCTTTTTAGATCTTGGCCTTCTATTGATTCTTTGTCCCTGAAACAAATTTCTGCTAAGCTTGCTACTTTATTATGTCTTATCTCTTTTCGTAGAGTCTCTGATGTTTGGGCTCTTGATTTTAATTCTAAATCTTTTTCCCCTGAAGGTGTTACTTTTCTAATATCTCGTAGAACTAAGACTTTGTCTTCTTCTATTTTCTATGCTTATTTTCCTTCTGAACCTTCTCTCTGTGTGGTGTCATGTCTAAAATCTTATGAATCTAGAACTGTTTTATTTAGAGACTCTTCAAAAAATCAACTTCTTTTATCTTTTGTTCCTCCTCATGCTCCTGTAACTCCTACTTCTATTGCGAGGTGGATTAAATGGGTTATGTCTGAAGCTGGAATTAATTGTTCTTTTTCAGCTCATTCAGTAAGGGGATCTGCCGCTTCTAAAGCCTTTTTAAAATCTGCTCCTCTTCAGGAGATTTTAAAGGCGGCAGATTGGTCTTCTGATTCTACTTTTAAACATTTTTATTTTAAACCTATTCAACACGCCTCTCAAAACCTTTATAAATACCCGCTTTAAACTAGCAAATATGAAGTCTCTGGTCTTGTAATAAAATTCCGATTATCCTAGCTTAGTGAAGGAATAATCTAGATTTTATTAAAGACACAGAGACGAATATTTCCCTCCTCTACTTTTCTGTCTTCCCTCCCATTTTATTGTACAGTATTAATATTTTTTCACATTTATTTTAGTTACCAACTTCCCAAATATCTCTAATTGAGACGGGCTTTGCACCTTCAATCAATTCTAGATCTTCATTTGGAAGTTGCAAATTGATTAATTACCTTTCTTCTATCAAATATCAGAGTTCATCGTATAAAGTTTTCCCGAAGTTATTTCAAGTTTTTTGGTTCCTGTTTATCTTTTTATTAATTGTTGGACTTTTTTGTGTTTTATGTTTTTTTGGGAAGTTCTTTTTCATGAGCCTTAAACAAGAAAGAGGAAGTTGGGGAGCTCATTGGTCGGTTTATGGACATTATGGGTCTTCTGATTGGTCCATTATTACACTGTTATCTACTATAATTAATTACCTTGGTTCTTTTTTCTCTTTATTTATGTAATGTGTTTTATTGTTCTTTAAAATGCTGCACACTAGTAGTAAAGGAAAGTAAAGCAAATATTCGTCTCTGTGTCTTTAATAAAATCTAGATTATTCCTTCACTAAGCTAGGATAATCGGAATTGTAAATGGAGCACTATCAATAAAGCACAAGCAAAAAGGGGTTATCCCGAGTGTTTACGCACATCAGTTTTTTTTGCTCATATTACAAGGTGAAAGTAAACACAATCTCTCAAACTCAATTGAAGTTAACGTGTGTCAGGATAGATCGTCCTCGGAGCTCTGGTAAACTGTTTCACAAAACAAAAAGTGTCACAAAACACATAAAAAATACATTAAAAAGTAAAGGGCTCAATGGTATGAGGTCTTAGGTGTTAAAGAAAAGGCAGGCAAAGGGATTTAACATTGAGATACACACATATACATGTCTAAATATATCTAAGCGGACTGTACACAGTATTATTGGCAGTATTTATCTAAAATACCGGCGGTATCACAAAGGGGGTCATACAAAGGCAAAATATTTTCAACTATATCCTGACATTTCAGTTGCTGTTTTACAAACAGCTACCCACCTGAATAGGTGGTAACTTGTTGCTCATTTAGATCCGTAGCATTATTAAGTTAAGCACAAACAGAGTGCAATGCTGTAACAAAACTACTACTAAAATAGAATTGGGATTATATACAGAGTGACATTTGCCAGTTTATAATATCATCAGGAATATAATAAACGTAAAAATCAGACCACTCTTGAACTAATATAGAGCACTGCAAGATTTCTATCTTGAAAATTATTATTAGATATTTCCTTTGCCGGTTGTATTACCAGAAGTAAAGCAGTCTATATGATACTGCATTTAGAGTTAGTTTGCAATACAGAGTTAAATGTTTAGTACCCAGTACAAAACATATACATGAGTATCTCTACTTTATTACTAAGTGCACATTCACTATTTCAAGTTTAATTTGTGCAAATAATGTGTATCCCGATGTACTAACACAAGATCTTAGTAACTTTTAGTGTGTATTCATTCTGGTGTGTTCAGATAGTTGTAGGATATTTCAGAGCATCATATTTATGTTCAAGACTCTGACACTATAATACCCAATAGGGATATTTCAATTGGGGTTCTCTACATATTAGTATTATCACTCACCCTCTCGATATAAGAGGATCTCACCCGAATAGGGGGTTCTTGTATTTTGAAAGTGATATAATCCCAAAACCATGGGCTATATCCTAGATTTTTATATACACATATAATTATATATACTTCACCCCCTCCTAGAGTGTACATAACTTGGAGAGCATACCATATACTGGCCAAATAATTCTCCCTAGGAGTTGCAAGATGGGAATCTTCACACTGGTTGGAATTTTAAATACCCTTCTTTTTTTATTATTTGATAAAACCAATAAAAGTTAAGTTTTAATTCGCCTTTTCCTGGGCCTTTTTACCTAGGTATCCATGGCCATTTACCTTCTATTTGCTGTTGAGTGCTATATATGTACACTCTTTCAGTTGTTGTTTGCAATTGATTATTCTATGTCTAAATATATATATATATATATATATATATATATATATATATATATAGTCATATAATAAGATAGCACTCACTGGATTATAAGGTAAAACTTAGCTTTTGTTGTAGAATATCAAAAATAAAACAGTCCCATGATGTTTCGGTGCCAACTAGCACCTTTATCAAATGGATCAATCAGTTCATCAGGCAGATGGCATAGCCTGACATCTGAAAATGAGCAAGTTAAAAACATAAGGATACTGTAGCCTTATATACACTGTGTCCAACTCAATTGACTGATGGTAACAATGCGTGTTTGCACGTCCGAGTGCACGTCACAAAGGTCACGCCCCTTCCGGAACTATAGTGAACTGTAATTGGTGCAACCAACACCGTGTTAACATAAACCTTTTCATCCTGAGTCGGGTATGGCACATGGCTAATTTGCATATATGATGCTGTGTGACGTATGCGGTCAGGAGAGCGTCTTTCTGTAAAACTGCAGAAATCCAAGACGATGTTAAAAACAACACTGTGAGCAATGAACACACTTAAAAAATCGGCAGATGATGTTATGTACACTAAGATCATGAATTCCATTAAGGTTTAGAGGGTATGAAAGATCATTATGCAAGAAGTGCAGACCTGCACCAGACTTTGATTCTTTAGTAAAGGTTGAATCCAATCAGCCAATCAGATTAGAAGGCCACCATACCAGGACAAAGACACCAGAAATGCGGGTGCATTCAAACAGATCTCTGCATAGATGATAACTGGATCATAGACATATAGTGCCAATCTTTATCCTATGAAGGGGCCATAATCCAATTGCATGTTAAGCCCCCTAGATTTCACCGTGTCCAAAGTATAGATCCATTTTGTCTTGCATTGGGGTAGAATTCTACTGCTGTCACCTCCTCTAGCCAGAGGTTGTAAATGGTCTATAATCATGTTCCTCAGGCTGGAGACCCAGTGCTTCAGCTGTGCAAAGTGGCGTGCCACTGGCTGATCTGAGGTGCCCTTCTTGATGGCCTCCCTGATAGCGTGTCTGTGGTTGGTCATCCTTTCGAGGAAAGATGTAATGGTGTTCATTGCTCACCAGGGCCGCCACTAGAAATTTCGGGGCCCCTGACTCAACCATTGATCAGGGCCCCCCCCCCCTCCTTTGACATGTGCAATTTTTGACCAAGTGACTAAAACGTATATGCACTTTATTCTTAATTGTCTATTTAAACTTGGAAATGTTGTAAAGGTAGTAACATACACAGATACATAGACACACTCATACACTGAAACACACAAACACACTCACACATAAGGATTCACATATAGACACTTTAGCAGACACACAAAGAAACACACTCAGACACAGACACCCAAACAGACACTTAGCACTTGTTTACATTGACCTGACAAGTAATGAGGTAAACTACAGTTTTCTAAAAAAAAGGAGATTTAGGAAAACAAAATATGGAGTTCTGATTATCTTTTTGTAAAGGAAGATGACAACTAAATTATGACAACAGCATGCAGTGGCTGAAAAGAAGGGCCCTGAACTGCCTAAACAATAATTTAAAGGTTAAAGGGTGGATTGGTTACTTCCGGAAAGGTCTTGTTAGTCTCAAAGTCTGTAGAAAAGATGTGAATAATTAGTAGTAAGGTCAAAATGTCCTAAAAAGGAACAGACAATGGACACACACACACAAACTCAAACTTGCACATACACCCAAGGAAACACCAACAGAGACAGCCTCAGAAAACACACAGAGGCACACACAGAGGCACACACACACACAGACACCCACAGAAAACACACAAAGACATACACACACAGAGAGACAACCACATAAAAAACACAGAAAGACATACATACACACACTCTCACTGAGACATCCACAGAAAACACACAGACATACACACACCCTCACAGAGACACCCACATAAAACACACACCCTCACAGAGACATCCACAGAAAACACAGACATACATACATACACACACACACACACCCTCACAGAGACATCCACAGAAAACACAGACATACACACCCACCCTCACAGAGGCATCCAGAGAAAATACACAAAGCCAAACATACACACACCCTCACAGAGACACCCACAGAAAAAGCTCAAAGACATATGCACACACCCTCAAAGACATCCACAGAAAATGCACAAAGACATACACACCCACCCTCACAGAGAGACCCACAGATAAAAAATACATACACACTCATAGAGACACAAACCAAAGCACAAAGACATAAACACAGACAACCACAGAAACACTCACAGGAGGAAACATTTATGCTATGCACCTTGCATCCCCTATCTCAACAGTGTGTGACATGCATGATAAAAAAATGTTTAGAAATTAAGAGATCACTTTTTAAAGAATCATATTTGTAAATGTGCAAACAAAAATAATTCTGTGAGTTCAAAATTGTACATTAATGAACTGGGTAGATGGCTAGATGAAGAAAAATGCCTTTAAAAGGTTGATATGTTTGTTTGTTTTTTCCCCATTTTCCCCAACCAAGACACTACTTCAAATATAGTGTACAAATTTTCCCAGCTGTCAGCTGTACTTATGGATTTTGAAAATGCTGTAATCTATATGGTCTTGGTGGGACCATAAGCTGTGGTACTCATATCATTAGATCTGGTTAAATGCAGGATTTAGGCTTGTTGGTATGTATTTCAAAATTAAGCTGTAGTGTAAACTGAACAGTTTTAAGTTAACCTGTCTCATTTCAAACACTGAGCAATCTTAGTCTGAGAGTATAAAATGTTATGCAGATGTAAAAATCTTAGATAAAATGCCTCCTTGCATCTGGAAAGTCCTTGCATAAAGGGGCAGTAAACTGGAATGTTTTTTATATATATATATATATAATGCATATCTGCCAAAAGGGCATCTACCATTTGTGTATTGAGGAGGAAACATTTCTGCATGGTTTTAAATATAGAATTTCTACAGCATTGTCAAATAATCATAAATACACTGCTGCTAAAAAAATGTGTTTTTATGGACCCCTAGCCCCACCAAACAACTACTACCACACTGAAGTTACAATCCAAAATTGCACAAAGAAATAAAAAACATTTGCTAAGTAAGTACTACCTCCTCTGCAAATGAAAGTGATCTGCCGTCTGACTCAGGCACACACTGTACAAAGTGCCAAGTCTGTCTCACACTGAGCATAGTGGTTTAGTGCACACTAAGAAATCCTCTCAAATGCTAATACTTTACTCCTTGCAATAACATTTCCCATGCTCAATTAGCACTCTGCTGTAGTACCCACTGGTGGCTGCCCAAATTTAAAAAAAAAAAAAAAAAAAAAAAAAAATATTTTTAGTTCTTGCCTCATGGGGCCCCCCTGGCTCATTGGGCCCCTGACAGGAGTCACCCCTGTCACCCCCTGATGGCGGCCCTGTTGCTCACAGTGTTGTTTTTAACATCGTCTTGGATTTCTGCAGTTTTGAAGAAAAACGCTCTCCTGACCGCATACATCACGCAGCATCAGATATGCAAATTAGCCATGTGCCATACCCGACTTCGGATGAAAAGGTTTATGGTAATATCGTGCTGGTTGCACCAATTACAGTTCACTATAGTTCTGGAAGGGGCGTGGTCTTTGTGACGTGAACTCGGACGTGCAAACACGCATTGTTAGCATCAGTCAATTGAGTTGGACACAGTGTATATAAGGCTACAGTATCCTTATGTTTTTAACTTGCTCATTTTTGGATGTCAGGCTATGCCATCTACCTGATGAACTGATTGATCCATTTGATAAAGGTGCTAGTTGGCACCTAAACGTCATGGGACCGTTTTATTTTTTTTTAATTCTACAATAAAAGCTAAGGTTTACCTTATAATCCAGTGAGTGCTATCTTATTATATGACTGTTTGCATCCTGTGATATAGCACCCTGGTAGATGTTTCTCTATACTTGAGAGTTGGAGTGCAGGTCCTTACTTACTATACTATATATATATATATATATATATATATATATATATATATATATATATATATATATATATATATATTTCTGTTTATATGTCTTTATATATGTATTTGTGTATTTATTAGTGTATATATTTTTTCCACCTTTTTTGCTCCATTGACTTCTATGGGCTATACGTTAACGCAAGCTTAATATTCTAAATTTGTCTTTATATGCATGTCGGGTTAGAGCTCAAGCGAAAACTGTTAACTTTCAACTTGTAATACGAGCGCTATCCGACGCGTGCCAAATACTAACTTCTAGTGGAGTTACTGCTTGAGCAGGAATGTTAAATACTGCTCCACTTGCAATCTTACCCAAAGATGGCACCATTGAAAAGAATAAATACAGTTTGAAGCAGTTTTATATTATAAAAGCTCTTACCTATAACAATGTACAACAAATACCAAATTATAGAAAAATTATTTATTGAAAATATCTAAAATATTTAAAAAATCTAAAGAATAAAAATAAAAGATGATAATCCTTATCACCATTCACTCACTCATACATACAAAATACATACAAATAAAAAAATGTGTATGTATATACAGTATATATATATATATATATATATATATATATATATATATATATATATATATATATATATATATATATATATATAAAATATTCCCCAGGGCTCTGCACGCACTGTAAATCCTAAAGGTTGCCTGGGGTGCATACAAAGAATGCACATATAAATAAACGAAGGACGCACTCGCCGGGTCTTAAACAACCAGTATTTAATAATACAGAATTAGGTGATGTTTCGGTGTGATTAGCCTCGTCCTCAGACCTTTACATAACCATATACCAGACTCCTATAAATATACTAACTTACCCTCCACCAACACCTGCGATCAACCAGAACTGCCCATGGCATCCTGTTCGCACCGCTGCGCAGGTCTGATGGTTGCCATGGCAACCGGAAGTTGCGTTCTGATAGAAACAAGTGCAAGAATGGACAGACATTAGCAGGTCATATCACACAAAATGATTGCATATAAAGACCTATCTAACAGGTAATTACAACACTAGCCAAGGATTTAATGTGGTATAAATGGACAGGACATGGTAATAGGAGAAATGTTCCCCACAACACATTATGTTAAATATACCAATAAATCCACCTGACCAGAAATACAATGAATCCGATAGTACCTTACAATAAAATGGCCACTACATAGAACAATTAACTTTTTTAATAGTACTTCTGTCTGACTTAGGACAATCTAAAATGCTAGTGTATTACCAAGTATGAGCAATATTAGAGGAAACAGTGCCAATCTAAATTAGCATTCAAGCCTTTGGGAGCCAGGGTATTTAAAGTTCTGTAAAAGAACCTTGGCCCTGTCTCCCCCTCTATTTAATTTGGGAACATTGTCAATGATAATATATCTAAGGTCAGCAACCGCATTGCCAGTCAACGCAAAGTGTCTGGCAACCGGCTGATCAGATTCCTTTTTACGAATTGCCAGTCTAATAGCTGCACGATGACTGGCCATGCGGATGCGTAGGGTATCAACCATTTTCCCTACATAAAACAGACCACAGGGACAGTGTTATAAGTATACAATGAATTCTGTGGTACATGTAACCATGTGTCTAATAGTATATCTCTTGTTTGTATGTGGATGCGCAAATGTTTTGGTGTTGCTAAGACCATTACATGTTGTGCATCCAAGACACCTGTAGCATCCCCATTTAGGGGGATTTAGCCATTTGGTATTCTTATAGCTCTCCAATGGATCAACTTTAACCAAAGTGTCCCGTATAGATTTGGACCTTCTGAAACCCACTTTTGGAGGTCCCATCTTGGTAAATGGAAGGGTAGTATCAGTACTGACAATGTTTCAATTTTTTCTTAAAGCTGTTGGAAAGTCCTTCTTGTCCACCACATAGGTTGTGAGGTAGAACATCCTATTATCCAGTGGCCTGCAAGCTTTAGATGACAATGCATCCTCTTGTTGCATGTCCCAGAATCTTTTCAGTTGACTGTCAATATGTGCTTCATCATAGCCTCGTTGTAAAAACCTCTTCTTCATCTCCAAAAGCTGTTGCTTTGCTTGTGTCGGGTCACTGTTATTACGAACTACCCACTTAAATTGTGATATAGGGAGTGCTTTCTTTAGAGCAGAAGGATGGCAACTGGTAGCTTGTAGTAAGGAGTTTCTATCTGTTTCTTTTTGGAATAGATTTGTCAATAGTCGGTTCCCCTGTTTGTATATTCTTAGATCCAAGTAGTTGAAGATAGAATAAACTCTCAAAGCGAAAGTAATTCATGGTGAGACAGAAATGTAGAAGCTCCAAGATCCATTCCATGTCCGGACCTATATAAGGGTGCCTACACAGATGATTCCGTATGGCTTCCAAACCTTGGTTATGTGGTATCACCGTGTAAAGGCTGACTACATCCAAGGTAACCAGCAACTCTGTCCCCTTTAGTGTGTTGAGGTTTTTTAGATCCTTTATTAGGGCCATAGAGTCAAGTAAAAAGGAAGGCATATTCCGAACCATGGGCTGCAACAGAGAATCCAGAAAAGTAGCTATAGGCTGTAACAAAGAGCCAATAGCCGATACTATAGACCTCCCCGTGGGCAAGGTGGCATGTTTATGCGCTTTAGGCAGTGTATAAAACACTGGAGTCCAGGGGAACTGTACCATCAAATAGGCCAGTAATTGGGAATCAATCAAACCGTCAGCCAATGCTTTTTGTACAGATGTATCAACCTGTTTCTTAAAACTCCATATAGGATCCCCAGGGAGTTGTCTATAGTTAGTGGCATTGTTAAGTTGGGTCAAAGCTTCTTGTTGGTAATATTTATAGTCCAACACCACCACTGCTCCCCCCTTATCTGCTTCACGGAAAATGATATCCTTGTTGTTGCTTAAGTCTGTTAGGGCTTTTCTTTCCTCTAAGGATAGAATATTTCTGCAGTGCTCTTTGGTTTTGGAACATACCGTCTCCACTTGTTCAGCCAATAGTCTACTGTAGGTTTTTATACTTGGGTTAGAACTTGTTGGGTCATATCGCCCTTTTGCTCTAAATTTGGGAACTTCCAAGTTAGCATCACCAAGATGTTCTCTAAGTCTGAGAATCCTCTCAAATTTCTGGTTGTCCAAATATGTGGTAAATGAATCATTGTAATCAGTGGGAATGAAAGAAAGGCCCTTATTAAGAACCCTTGACTCCATAAGGGTCAGGCAATGGGAGCTTAGATTTATAACAGTCAAAACCTGCGTTGTCTGGGAGCAAGGGTATTTAAAGTGAATATCCATTTGGACTTCCGAGATTAAATAGAGGGGGAGACAGGGCCAAGGATCTTTTACATAAGGAGTCCAAATGGATATTCACTTTAAATACCCTTGCTCCCAAAGGCTTTAATGCTAATTTAGATTGGCACTGTTTCCTCTAATATTGCTCATACTTGGTAATACACTAGCATTTTAGATTGTTACCTAAGTCAGACAGAAGTACTATTAAAAAAGTTAATTGTTCTATGTAGTGACCATTTTATTTTAAGGTACTATCGGATTCATCGTATTTCTGGTCAGGAGGATTTATTGGTACATTTAACATAATGTGTTGTGGGGAACATTTCTCCTATTACCATGTCCTGTCCATTTATACCACGTTAAATCCTTGGCTAGTGTTGTAATTACCTGTTAGATAGGTCTTTATATGCAATCATACTTTGTGATATGACCTGCTAATGTCTGTCCATTCTTGCATTTGTTTCTAACAGAACGTGACTTCCAGTTGCCATGGCAACCGTCGGACCTGCGCAGTGGTGCGAACAGGACAGTTCCGGTTGATCTCAGGTGTTGGTGGAGGGTAAGTAAGTTAGTATATTTATAGGAGTCTGATATATGGTTATGTAAAGGTCTGAGGACGGGGCTAATCACCCCGAAATGTCACCTAATTCTGTATTATTAAATACTGGTTGTTTAAGACCCGACGAGTACATCCTTCATTTACTTATATATATATATATATATATATATATATATATATATATATATATATATATATATATATATATATATATTATCCAATTAGCACATGTTCCAGCACTCCAGCTTCAACTAATAATGAAGCAATCCTCAATGGATTGTAGATAAGAGCTAGGAAAGGGAGGGCACTCTCAGGATTTATATAAATCAAAGTTAGTTTATTGTTTATAACAACAACGTTAGAGAGTCATAAGGATAGGTCGACGTTTCGGCTTACATAGAAGCCTTCATCAAGACAGATGAACAACTCACAACGGCGACTAGCAGCCGCACACAACACCACCGGTTGCTAGCTCATATATATATATATATATATATATATATATATATATATATATATATATATATATATATATATATATATATATATATATAGCAAAACAGGAAACAGCACTCTCTGGACTTAAGTAAAAAACAAGTAGTTTATTCAGTGAATAAACTACTTGTTTTTTACTTAAGTCCAGAGAGTGCTGTTTCCTGTTTTGCTACATTTCAACTACTCTAGCACCCTGGCCCTTGGAGAACTGTTTGTGAGAGTGCAACTGACTCTTTTTGCTATATATATATATATATATATATATAAAATTAAACACACCAGCTGTATCAGAGTGTAATTAATATTAAGCACAGATGAAAATAAGTTATAATTTCATCCGGTACACGGAGGTACTCAAAATAATTTATTTTGAAAAAGAGAAACAGAAAAAGGAGTACCTTTAAACAGCACAAAACTCTTTAATATATAATATTTACCTGAAAAAGAGATTGACCCATTAAACAGACACGAAACCATGCTAAGTATACACAAATACCCTTTATTGCCTAAACAAAATTATATATTCAATAGAACTCAATAAAGTGTTCAAGTCCTGCAAAGGCAGCTGCCTTCATAGTCTAAAGTTGCGGTAAGAAAAGTCAGTAGAAATTCATGCAGAAGCAAATGCTGTGTGCAAAGCAGATATTTTAATTCACAGAAAAACTGCTGTCCACAGTATAGTGTGGTAAAGCAGTTACTTTTGTTAGTAGCAGGATAATTGCAAGATAATATTAGCCGGTTGTTTGTCAAAGTAAATGACCAGGTCGGTATAGAGGACATTAGTGGCTGTAAGGTAAACTCAGTCTTAAAGTAGTGTCCACCTAGAGTCGTTATGGAAAGCAACAGATATTGTTGTCTGTATCAACAAAAGTTGTCAATTTGTTACCTTTTAACGATTGCGGGAGTGACGTCTCACTACCACTACTTCTCCTGATCATGTGGGTTTCCCAAGAGACTTCCCCGTTGTTTGGTTTACTCTCTCGACTCCCTTGATCCTTGTACCGAGAACCTTAATCAGCCTTGCAAAGCGTCCTGCAAGTTACTCCATGCCCACAGAACTCCTGTGGGTGTGGCAAAAACAGCTACACTTTTTTCACCCAAACTTTCGTTCTAATTGGGCTTCCTCAGGCATGTGGAAGTCCAATTCATATACTGATTTGTTTCTGCATGAATTTCTACTGCTGACTTTTCTTACCGCAACTTCAGACTATGAAGGCAGCTGCCTTTGCAGGACTTGAACACTTTATTTAGTTCTATTGAGCACAGGTCTTTTTCCTCCTGTGTGGGGAAGGTATATGTATTATTTTCTAACGTTTGGTGCAGTAACCATATATAATTTTGTTAAGGCAATAAAGGGTATTTGTGTATTCTTAGCATGGTTTTGTGTCTGTTTAATGGGTCAATCTCTTTTTCAGGTATATATTATATATTTAAGAGTTTGTGCTGGTTTAAAGGTACTCTTTTTTTTTTCTCTTTTTCAAAATTTATATATATATATATATATATATATATATATATATATATATATATATATATATATATATATAATACTACTTATACATGACTCCTAAAGGTAGTTCTATATAATTGTAATACTTTTGTATACATAGTACCCTGATAAAGATAGTACAGTACTATAATCAGAAGTAATCAAGGTAATATTTGTTGTTTTAAATAAATATAGACTGTTACTTGCATTTGAGAACACAAAAAAAAATTAGCAGAGAAGATTATGACTTACAGACAGGACAAATAGTAATATTTGATAATTTTATTTCAAAAAAAATATTTATTAAAAATTTTTTGTATTTCAGAATAAGTTTGGATTTTAGAATTCCGGATTTAGGGATTTATAGCTGTAGATATAGAGACAGCTAGAGAGAGAGAAATATAATTATCATTACAACATCTACTGGTGCACAAAAACAGCTGCACAGTTTCTTTTTAGAAATAAAGTAATACAAAAATCTGAATAAAATGTCTTCCATTTCAACTGCTTCCACTGTATTATATTAGTTGACTGTCTATAGTAGTCTATTGTTTAAGTCCCAGAAAACCAATTAGTCAAATTGTCAATTTTTTTTTTAAACTATTCCTGTGTATCTGTCAAATACATTAATATATATGTTTTCTCATTGAAGAAAAAATAGTAGTATCACATCTTCACATTAAAATGAATAATAATGGTTTATCTAAATCAGTGTTAATGTTGTTGACTGCAATGGTACATTTTAGAATATGAGAGCCCTGGTCCCTCTTTTGGTATAATCAATTAATCTGCTTTTTTATTACAAAAATAATCAAGTCATTGTACTTTCATTGCTTGCTGATGTAACATTTTGCAATACAGTAAACATAGTTTATTAATAAACACAAATCCTTGGAGTCCAATTTGCTGTAATCTAAATTATTTAGCAGTTTTGTTGCTTTGATGTCTTCCCATAAGTCATCACAAGCAATGATTTGGTCATATAAGAGTTTGTAAACATTTTCAATCAGTAACGCTATGAAGAAAATTGCTGACTTTTTATAGTAATAAAATCACTATTTTTTTCCTTAACTGCTTGGATGTAATTCAGTTTAATGATACCACACTTTTCTTTAGGTTCTTGGTGCCTACAGGGTAGTTTGTATTGATTTAGTCACTGTGTATGTCTCAATAACAAACAGAAACATAAAACATCAAAAGGAAAAGAAAAGCATTCCTTTTATGAAAAAACAAACTAATATAATGGAAATAAAATAAAACTAAAACACAATGGAACTTGACTATAGAACTGGAAATATGCCAGAATTTCAGATCAAGTTTAGCTAATTTAATTTCTCAAGAAGAGTCCTTAACTCTGGACCTATTTACATAATTTGGATGACAACATGTAGGTAAATGGTAGTAGGAATATGCAAAAAAAATAGCAACAATAAAAGGACAAGAAATTACTAAAGTAATTAAATTTGTTGTGATGTAAAGACCTTATGTCAATTTATTCTACTGCCAGTAAAGAATATTTTTTGTGTTATATTTGAAAAAATTAATCATAAACATTTAGGGCCAGATAATGTTTGAGCGTTGACTCCGCTAAAAGTAAGATTTTTGCACTTGTCGGGTTATGCTTGTATTACGCGTTGAAAGTAAACTGTTTTCGCTCTTGCACTAACCCGACAAGCGCAAAAAGCCTAATTTAGAATATTGTGTGCACGTTCACGTATTTCCCCATAGAAGTCAAAGGAGAAAAACAAGTGGAAGAAACACCCCACTCTCGCCAAACCTGATTGCATAGTCTCAATTCCGATAACCCAACATGAAAATATGAATATACCACATACCAAAGTCCTACACATAGACGTGTATGTTCTATTTATTCATGAATACATATTTCTACACACACACACACATATATATAAAATGGTATCTTAGTACAATATATACATACTGTATATATACTGTATAATCCGCAAATAACATAATTCAAATATTGACCCCTAAACCGCCAACCCCCCCACATTACAATAAACCTATTTAACCTATTAACTCTTTAACCGCCATCCCCCCACATCACAATAAACCTAATTAACCTATTAACCCCTAAACCGCCAAACCCCCACATCGCAAAAACAATAATTAATCTATTAACCCCTAAACCGTCAAACTCCCACAACGCAATAACCATAATTAATATATTAACCCCTATACCGCCAACCCCAATGATGCAAACAACTAATTTAATTACTAAGCCCCCTAACCTAACACCCCCTAAATTAACCCCAATTACTACTAAATTACAATTAAAATAAAAAAACTAACATTAAATTACAAAAAATACAAAAGTCTAACATTACAGACAAAAATATCAAAAATAAAAAAATATACCTAATCCCTATGAAAATAACCCCCCCAAATAAAAACATCCCCGAATCTAAACTATCAATAGCCCTTAAAAGGGCCTTTTGTAGGGCATTGCCCTAAGTTAAACAGCTCTTTTACCTGTAAAAAATACTAAGTCCCTAACAGTAAACCCCCCCCCACTCACCTAACCCCCCAAAATAAAAAATCTAACACTAAAAACCACAATTTATGTAAGAACTTACCTGATAAATTCATTTCTTTCATATTGGCAAGAGTCCATGAGCTAGTGACGTATGGGATATACAATCCTACCAGGAGGGGCAAAGTTTCCCAAACCTAAAAATGCCTATAAATACACCCCTCACCACACCCACAATTCAGTTAAACGAATAGCCAAGTAGTGGGGTGATAACGAAAGGAGTAAAAAGCATCAACAAGTTTGGAAATAATTGTGCTTTATACAAAGAAATCATAACCACCATAAAAAGGGTGGGCCTCATGGACTCTTGCCAATATGAAAGAAATTAATTTATCAGGTAAGTTCTTACATAAATTATGTTTTCTTTCATGTAATTGGCAAGAGTCCATGAGCTAGTGATGTATGGGATAGCAATACCCAAGATGTGGATCTCCACGCAAGAGTCACTAGATAGGGAGGGATAAAATAAAAACAGCCATTTTTCGCTGAAAAAAATTAATCCTCAACCCAAAATATAAGTTAATTCTCATAAATGAAAATAAAAACTTAAAACATAAGCAGAATAATCAAACTGAAACAGCTGCCTGAAGAACTTTTCTACCAAAAACTGCTTCTGAAGAAGCAAATACATCAAAATGGTAGAATTTACTAAATTTATGCAAATAAGACCAAGTTGCTGCTTTGCAAATCTGATCAACTGAAGCTTCATTCTTAAAAGCCCATGAAGTGGAGACTGATCTAGTAGAATGAGCTGTAATTCTCTGAGGCGGGGCTTGACCCGATTCCAAATAAGCTTGATGAATCAAAAGCTTTAACCACAAAGTCAAGGAAACAACAGAAGCCTTCAGACCTTTCCTAGAACCAGAAAAGATAACAAATAGACTAGAAGTCTTCCTGAAATCTTTAGTAGCTTCAACATAATAGTTCAAAGCTCTTATCACATCCAAAGAATGTAAGGATCTTTCCAAAGAATTCTTAGGATTAGGACAAAAGTAAGGGACAACAATTTGTTGTTAGAATTCACAACCTTAGGTAAGAATTTAAATAAAGTCCGCAAAACCTCCTTATCCTGATGAAAAATCAGAAAAGGAACTTCACAAGAAAGAGCAGATAATTCAGAAACTCTTCTAGCAGAAGAGATGACCAAAAAAGAAAGTAGTTTAATGTCCAAAGAATGCATAGGCTCAAATGAAGGAGCCTGTAAAGCCTTCAAAACCAAATTAAGACTCCAAGGAGGAGAGATTGATTTAATGACAGGCTTGATACGAACCAAAGCATGTACAAAACAGTGAATATCAGGGAGCTTAGCAATCTTTCTGTGAAACAAAACAGAAAGAGCAGAGATTTGTCCCTTCAAGGAACTTGCAGACAAACCCTTATCCAAACCATCCTGAAGAAACTGTAAATTTCTATGAATTCTAAAAGAATGTCAAGAGAATTTATGAGAACACCATGAAATATAGGTCTTCTAAACTCGATAATAAATCTTTCTAGAAACAGATTTACGAGCCTGTAACATAGTATTAATCACTGAGTCAGAGAAACCTCTATGACTAAGCACTAGGCGTTCAATTTCCATACCTTCAAATTTAATGATTTGAGATCCTGATGGAAAAACGGACCTTGAGACAGAAGGTCCGGCCTTAATGGAAGTGGCTGTCAGTATATTCATAAAAATCTTCAGTAGTGCTATCCAAATAATATATCAATCTATCTCAGGGTTATAATACAATACATTTAATCATTATCTTTTTAAATAAAAACCCTTAATTAATATGCATCTACTAGAAACCACAAAATGAATATAAATTTCTGAATTATTTTATTTAGTTAATATCTATGGGCATATTGGAATATATTTGTAGGAACCAGAATATGAGACAATACTATACACGTTTACCTTATTAACAATAGAGGTTTTTCCCAGTTAACACAATGAGACTAAAATCTTTAACTTTTAACATCCAAGCAATACAATTCTAACAGTGCTTATAAACAATAGGATAATATATATATTCAGCTATCTAAATGCAATTTATCCTAATATAATTTTAATTAGGATACTAAAAATACATATATTCTTACTGTGAACAATTGCTTTAAATGAATTTCTTAGCATACAAAAGAACTTGATCCTACACAGGGCTACGATTATAAGCAAAATATAGACTGTTCTCTTTAACTCTATTTATTATAACTGGACTATGTTCTTACCAATAATCTTTTATATATATATATATACTTTACCAGATGATATTCAGCTCCAAGATTGGTCCCACCTCATATAAAATAAGTGTAATTGCAATGGATAAGGAGAAGTATGGCCCACTTTGTTTTATAGTTTGACTGTCTCCCACGCACAGTTCAGTCAGTTACAAAATCAGCAGCCAGTTTTCTTTCCCCTTTCCTGCATACAACTTATATTTTTAATCATAGGTGTGGAATATGGGCAGCCCTTCGAAACCTTGTCCCTGCTATTGGGTATCTGGAATATCAAATCGGATTGGCCCTTAATGGAGCTGAACATGTTCACCATGGAAACGCATCTTTTGAACAGTTAATTCCCTTAACTGTCCTACTGGATTTTGGCCACTCGGGGGCAGTAGACACATGCCACAACAATACATTTAACCAGCATTTTTAACAACTTAATTATTTCTATAAAATGATTATTTAATCAGGTCATAACTTTTTTTTTTCAATCACATATAACCCCAATTATAGATGGGTAGTATCAGATCATTTTTCTGATTATTCTGATACCAAATATGTTATATTATTAACATTGTATTATATTAAAACTTATATTGCTAACTATTAGCTTAAAATCCATTACAATTTTATTAGCATCCTGGCATTTATATACAAATAACAGCCTATTTTGAATTCAGTATTGTATTGTATTCCAACATGAATATACCATATTTCACGTTTCTAATAAATCTTGGAAGGATGAATCCTTTCTATGCAGATCTGAAATTATATGTCTGAAAAATAAAAACAGTACAGAGGTTATTATTCTGACACACTTAAACATTTTAGACCAACTAAAAATAGTTACCTACCAAGCTTAGTAAATACTCATGTAATATTAGAAAATTATACAATCTTCCAAACTCCTATATTTAATACATTCTGAGGCATGCATTCCTTTTTCACAATCTATTTATATTTTATGTTGTGTTTTAACAATGGGTTTATTGTAATTTCCATTTAATATAATATGTTCCAGTTCCATATATATATATATATATATCTGTTATTTGAATTATTTCAAACACACATGAACTATTGGCATTATTTTTTTTTTCAAAATATATTTAATTTTACTTATGCCATACATGGATTGTAAATGCTAATCTGTCTGTTCTCAGTAAATTTCAAAGTTACACCATAGCACATGTCTTTGCTGGCTAAGGTCTTCACTGCCCCACCCACATAGCATGGGGTCAATCCACGAGCTTGTGCTAATTATCAGTCCCTTTTGAAAATGTTTGAATTTTCAACATCTCTCTCAGACGGATCGGCACCATCATTGGTAGGAAGCCCAGATATGGGCATGTACTCTGATCTAGGCACCATGTGCATCTCTGTCTGAAAAAGATCTAATCTCATCAAGTGGTGAGGTCAAAGAAAAAAAATGTTTTAAAATTTGTATTTCCAGCTAGGGAGCAAATGTTTTAGTGTCAAAGTCTCTGGAGACATTCTGTCTACAATTTAGTATTGAGATGTGTATTCAAATTGTGGGGGTTTTGTGAATCAAATCCTGACATCAGAATTTCAACCCTATTTCAGTAATATCTGATAAAAATATGGATTCATACATAAACACATTCCCTTGTCCAATTTACAGTTGTGATATTGTCTGTCTGAAAACAAATGAACGGTTCTCTCTTCAACAAAGGCCAAATCTGAAGAGCCCTGAAAATCGCAAGGAGTTCCAAAATATTGATTGGCAATCTCGCCAATTTCCAAACGATTTCCAAACCCCTTGTGCTGTCAGAGATCCCCAAACAGCTCCCCAACCTGAAAGACTTGCATCTGTTGTGATCACAGTCCAGGTTGGATGAACAAAAGAGGCCCCTAGAACTAAACAATGGTGATTTAACCACTAAGTTAGAGATAGTCGAACATTGGGATTTAAGGATATTAATTGTGATATCCTAGTATAATTCCTGCACCAATGGTTCAGCATACAAAGCTGGAGAGGTCTCATATGAAAACAAGCAAAGGGGATCACGTCCAATGCTGCAGTCATGAAACCTAAAACTTCCATGCACATAGCTACTGAAGGGAATGACTGAGACTGAAGGTTATGACAGGCTGAAACCAATTTTAAACATCTCTTGTCTGTTATAGACACTGAATCTATCTGGAAACCTAAAAAGGTGACCCTTGTCTGAGGAATCAAAGAACTTTTTGGTAAATTGATCCTCCAACCATGTTTTCAAAGAAGCAACACTAGTTGATTCGTGTGGGATTCTGCAGAATGTAAAGACTGAGCTAGTACCAAATAAGTCCAAATAAGTATCGTCCAAATAAGGAAACACCGCAATACCCCACTCTCTGATTACAGAGAGTAGGGCACCGAGCACCTTTGAAAAGATTCTTGGAGCTGTCGCTAGACCAAAAGGAAAAGCGACAAATTGGTAATGCTTGTCTAGAAAAAAGAATCTCAGAAACTGATAATGATCTGGATGAATCAGAATATGAAGCTATGCATCCTGTAAGTCTATTGTGGACATATAATGCCCGTGCTGAACAAAAGGCAGAATAGTCCTTATAGTCACCATTTTGAAAGTTGGTACACTTAAATAACGATTCAAAATTTTCGGATCCAGAACTGGTCTGAATGAATTTTCTTTCTTTGGGACAATGAATAGATTTGAATAAAACCACAGACCCTGTTCCTGAAACAGAACCGGCATGATTACCCCTGAAAACTCCAGGTCTTAAACACACTTCAGGAAATCCTGAGCCTTTACTGGATTTGCTGGGATGCATGAGAGAAAATATCTTCTCACAGGAGGTCTTACTCTGAATCCTATTTGGTACCCCTGAGAGACAATACTCAGAATCCATTGATTTTGGACAGAATTTGTCCAAACATCCTTGAAAAATCTTAATCTGCCCCTACCAGCTGAGCTGGAATGAGGGCCACACCTTCATGCAGACTTGAGGGCTGGCTTTAGTTTCTTAAATGGCTTGGATTTATTCCAATTTGATGAAGGTTTCCAACTGAAAACAGATTCCTTGGGGAAAGGATTAGATTTCTGTTCCTTAATTTGTCGAAAGGAACAAAAATGGTTAGAAGTTTTAGATTTGCCCTTAGGTCTTTTATCCTGAGGCAAAAAAACTCCCTCCCCCTCAGTGACAGTTGAAGCAATAAAATCCAACTGAGAACCAAATAACTTATTACCTTGGAAAGAAAGAGATAGCAATCTAGACTTAGAAGTCATGTCAGCATTCCAAGATTTAAGCCACAAAACTCTTCTAGCTAAAATAGCTAAAGACAAAGATTTAACATCAATTTTGATGATATCAAAAATGACATCACAAATAAAATGATTAGCATGTTGAAGCAAGCGAACAATGCTAGACAAATCAGAATCCAATTCTTGTTGCGCTAAATTTTCCAACCAAAAGGTTGATGCAGCTGCAACATCAGCCAAAGAAATTGCAAGCCTGAGAAGATGACCAGAATATAAATAGGCTTTCCTTAGATAAGATTCAAGTTTCCTATCTAAAGGATCTTTAAAAGAAGTACTATCTTCCATAGGAATAGTAGTACGTTTAGCAAGAGTAGAGGTAGCCCCATCAACTTTGGGGGTCTTTTCTCAAAACTTCAATGTAACTGCTGGCAAAAGATACTATTTTTTAAACCTTGAAGAAGGAATAAAAAGTACCAGGCCTATTCCATTCCTTAGAAATCATATCAGAAATAGCTTCAGGAACTGGAAAACCTCTGGAGTAACCACAGGAGGTTTATAATCAGAATTTAAATGTTTACTAGTTTTAGTATCAAGAGGACTAGTTTCCTCAATATCCAATGTAATCAACACTTTTTTAACAAAGAACGAATATACTCCATTTTAAATAAATAAGTAGATTTGTCAGTGTAAATATCTGAGGAAGGATCTTCTGAAACAGATAGATCCTCATCAGAGGAGGATAATTTAGTATGTTGTCGGTCATTTGAAATTTCATCAACTTTATGAGAAGTTTTAAAAGACCTTTTACGTTTATTAGAAGGCAGGATGGCAGACAAAGCCTTCTGAATAGAATCAGTAATAAAATCTTTTAAATGCACAGGTATATCTTGTACATTAGATGTTGAAGGAACAGCAACAGGCAATGTACTATTACTGATGGACACATTATCTGAATGTAAAAGTTTATCATGACAACTATTACAAATCACAGCTGGAGATATAATCTCCACAAGTTTACAACAAATGCACTTAGCTTTGGTAGAGCTGTTATCAGGCAGCAGGTTACCAACAGTGATTTCTGAGAAAGGATCAGATTAAGACATCTTGCAAAATGTAAGAGTAAAAAAACAACATATAAAGTAAAATTATCAATTTCCTTATATAGCAGATTCAGGAATGGGAAAAAAATGCAAACAGCATAGCCCTCTGACATAGAAAAAAGGCAAGAGGCCTATAGGAATGGGGTTTTAAATAATGAAATTATTTGGCGCCAAGTATGACGCACAACGTAACTGACATTTTTTTTGGCGCTAACAACATCCGGAAATGACACAATCGTGTCATTAACGACGCAACCTTGTGCAAGGAATTCGGCGTCAACTTAAATGCCGGAAATGATGAATTTGCGTCATCGGACGTACCTTCGCGCCAAAAAAATTCTTGCGCCAAGAATGACACAATAAACTTTGGCATTTTGCACCCTCGCGGGCCTAATTTTGCCTGCTAAATTGAAAGAAAAAAGCAGTCAATATTGAAAAAAGACTAAACCCCAGGTAAGAAAAATATTTCCTAAATATGTTTTTTCCCCAAATATGAAACTGACAGTCTGCAAAAGGAAATATACATAAACCTGAGTCATGGCAAATAAAAGTACAATACATATATTTAGAACTTTATATTAATTCATAAAGTGCCAAACCATAGCTGAGGGTGTCTTAAGTAATAAAAACGTACTTACCGAAAGACACCTATCCACATATAGCAGATAGCCAAACCAGTACTGAAACGGTTATCCGTAGAGGTAATGGAATATGAGAGTATATCGTCGATCTGAAAAGGGAGGTAGGAAATTAATCTCTACGACCGATAACAGAGAACCTATGAAATAGATCTCCCGTGAGGAAAACCATTGCATTCAATAGGTGATACTCCCTTCACATCCCTCTGACATTCACTGTACTCTGAGAGGAACCGGGCTTCAAAATGCTGAGAAGCGCATATCAACGTAGAAATCTTAGCACAAACTTACTTCACCACCTTCATAGGAGGCAAAGTTTGTAAAACTGAATTGTGAGTGTGGTGAGGCGTGTATTTATAGGCATTTTGAGGTTTGGGAAACTTTGCCCCTCCTGGTAGGATTGTATATCCCATATGTCACTAGCTCATGGACTCTTGCCAATTTCATGAAAGAAAAAACTAAACTACCCATTGCCCCTAAAGAGGCATTTATATGGGCATTGCCCTTTAAAGGGCATTCAGCTCTTTAACTGCCCTTAAAAGGGCAATCAGTTCTTTTTCAAGCCCAAAAAAAGCCTAAACCTAAGTCCCAAATAGGTACTCACTGTTCCTGAAGTACGGCGAAGGAGATCTTCTTCCAGATGGATCCATCATCTTCTAACTTCATCCGGAGTGAAGGCGGTGCAGAGCGGAGGTGTGGAGTTGTGTTCCCGATGCCTGGATCCTCATATGATTAAGGGCTACTGAGCCCGAAACGTCATGTATGTTTTTACCTCCAGGTACTAATAAAGCTTGAAAGATAAACTACTGTGGTGCTGCTGGACTTTCTTTGACCTGGATCCTCATCGGCGGCGGTCCTTGGATGATTTCTTATTGGCTGATTTGAACAGCCAATAGGATTTCAGTAGTTCTAACCCTATTGGCTGATTTCAAAATTTCAGCCAATAGGAATGCAAGGTACCCCAAATTTATTGCGTTACTTTGCATTCAATCTTCAGTCTACGACGGACATTGGATAAAGAGGAACCTCCATGCCGACAAGGAACGCCGCCACCATTAAGGACTCCCGCTAAGGATACAGAAATTGGGAGCACAGCTCTGCACCTCCGCTCCATGACACCTTCACTCCAGATGAAGGTAGAAGATGATGGATCCATCTGGAAGAAGACCTTCTCTGCTGGACTTCAGGAACAGAAAGTACCTATTTGGGGATTAGGTTTAGGCTTTTTTATTTAAATTTTTGGGGTGTTTTTTTTTTAGATAAGGGTATTTTTTGCTTCAAAAAGAGCTGATTGCCCTTTTAAGGGCATTCAAAAAGCTGAATGCCCTTTTAAAGGCAATGCCCATACAAATGCCCCTTTACGGGCAATGGGTAGTTTAGTTTTTTTTTAGTGTTAGGTTTTTTTTTATTTTGGGGGGTTTGGTGGGTGGTGTTTTTTACTGTTAGGGGGGACTTAGTATTTTTTAGAGGTAAAAGAGCTGTTTAACTTAAGGCAATGCCCTACAAAATGCCCTTATAAAGGGCTATTGGTAGTTTACTATTAGATTAGGGGATGTTTTTATTTTAGGGGAGGTTATTTGTATAGGGGTATTATTTTAGGTTTAATTATTTTATTTTAGATAGCTTTGTTTATTTTTTTCTGTAATTTAACTTTTTTTTATTTTTTGTAACTTTAGCTTGGGGGTTTATATTTTTTTAAACCTAGTCACCTAGTCTATACTAAAATCACGTTTGTAACACAACATGTCCATCTGTGTCGCCAGTTGTGCATGCATCCTCAAAGGAATGTTGGCTGCGAGAGGCAGTCAAAAGAATGTTGGCTGCGTAAACCCGAAGCCTTAAAAAAAAAACATGCAACCACCCGCACAAAATATTGAAAAAACATGTAACCATCCGCAAGAATTAAATAAAAAACAAACACCTAAACTGCAAACCCCCACATCACAAAATAATAAAGTAATTAACCCCTAATCCGCAAATAACATAATTAAAATATTAACCCCTTAACCACCAACCCCTCACATCGCAATAAACTTAATTAACCTATTAACCCCTAAACCAACAAACCCCAACTTTGTAATAAACCTAATTAACCTATTAAACCCTAAACCGTCAACCCCCAGCATGGCAATAAACCTAATTAAAATATTAACCCCTAAACCTCCAAACCCCCAATTCGCAATAAACCTAATTAACCTATTAACTCCTAAACGGCCAACCCCCCCCCCCCACAATGCAGATAACTTATTTAATTACTAAGCCCCCTAACCTAACACCCCCTAAATTAACCCCAATGCTAAGTTACACTTAAATAAAACTTAACGTTAAATTACAAAAAAAATCTAAAATAACAAAAAATAAAAAAACTCTAAAATTACAGAAAAAAATAAACAAAATGATCAAAAATAAAAAAATTAAACGTAATCCCTATGAAAATAAAAAAGCCCCCTCAAAATAAAAACATCCACTAAACTAAACTACCAATAGACCTTAAAATGGCATTTGTAGGGCATTGCCCTAAGCTAAACAGCTATTTTACATTTAAAAATTACTAAATCCCAGCTAACAGTAAAACCCCCCACCCACCAAACCCCCCAAAATAAAAAACTAATACTTAAAAAAACTAAAGTACCCATTGCCCCTAAAGGGGCATTTGTATGGGCATTGCCCTTAAAAGGGAATTCAGCTCTTTTACTGCCCTTTAAAGGGCAATCAGCTCTTTTCCAGCCCATTAAATTCCTAATCTTAAAAATAAAAAGATAAATAAAAAAAATACTAACACTAAGCCCCAAATAGGTATTTACCATTCCTGAAGTCTGGTGGAGAAGATCTTCTTCCAGACGGCTCAATCATCTTCTATCTTCATCCGGAGTGAAGGTGGCATGGGCGGAGGTGCGGAGCTAGCTTCCCTAATACACGGATCCTCAGCGGCAGTCCTCAATGGCGGCGGTCCTCAGCGGTGTGGAGTAGGAATGCGAGGAACCCCAAATTGATTGCATTACCTTGCATTCAATCTTTAGTGTACAACGTACATCGGATGAAGAGGAGCCTCCATGCCGCCAAGGACCGCCGCCGCCAAGGACCATTCTATCAGCCAATCAGAATTCAAGGGACATCTTGGATGACGTCCCTTAAAGGAACCTTCATTCTTCGTTAGACATCAGAAGAAGAGGATGTCTTGAAGATGGAGCCACTCCTCACTGGATGGATGAAGATAGAAGATGCCGTCTGGATGAAGACTTCTGCCGGCTTGTATGAAGTCTTCGGCCCGCTTGGATGAAGACTTCTGCTGGCTTTGCTGAGGACGTCTGCCGCTTCATTGAGGATGGATGTCGGGTCTTCAAAAACTGTAAGTGGATCTTTGGGGTTAGCGTTAGGTTTTTTTAAGGGTTTATTGGGTGGGTTTTATTTTTAGATTAAGGGTTTGGGCACTGAAAAAGAGCTAAATGCCCTTTTAAGGGCAAGGCCCATCCAAATACCCTTTTCAGGGCAATGGGGAGCTTAGGTTTTTAAGATAGAATTTTATTTGAGGGGTTTGGTTGTGTGGGTGGTGGGTTTTACTGTTGGGGGGTTGTTTGTATGTTTTTTTTTTACAGGTAAAAGAGCTGATTTCTTTGGGGCAATGCCCCACAAAAGGCCCTTTTAAGGTCTATTGGTAATTTAGTTTAGGCTAGGGTTTTTTTTATTTTGGGGGGGCTTTTTTATTTTGATAGGGCTATTAGATTAGGTGTAATTAGTTTAAATATTGGATCATTTCTATTTTATTTTGTGTAATTTAGTGCTTTGTTTTGTTTTGTAATTTAGTTAATTGTATTTAATTACTGTAATTTATTTAATAGTAGTGTAAGGTTAGGTGCTAGTGTAACTCAGGTTAGGTTTTATTTTACAGGTAAATGTGCATTTATTTTAGCTAGGTAGCTAGTAAATAGTTAATAACTAATTAGTAACTAGTCTACATAATTAAAATAAATACAAACTTATCTGTGAAATAAAAATAAAACCTAAGCGAGATACAATGTAGCTATTAGTTATATTGTAACTAGCTTAGGGTTTATTTTACAGGTAAGTATTTATTTTTAAATAGGAATTACTTAGGTATTAATTGTAATTTTTATTTAGATTTATTTTAATTATGTTAAAGTTAGTGGGTGTTAGGGTTAGGGCTCCATGTACTAAGCAGTCAGCGAGCTACCCGCAACAAATCTTGCGTCAAAATTCGCAAACTGATATGTACAAAGCCGTCAATTATGTTAAAACTCGCATCTTTAAAATTGCGAGCGTACTTATCCGCCAAACCTCGCTACCGCTCCATTTTTCACTGTAATTAGACACATTTGACCACCAACTCGCCAAAAACGAATGTACTAAAAAATCTATTTGTCCGCTCGCTACAATTTCCGCTCCCACCTCGTTATTTTTGCCTCGCCACCTTTTAGGTGGCGGGCAAGGTACAAAACAATAGGAAAGTCAATCTAGACGCCAGTCTAGACATATATAAAAGGCAGTAATATCAGCATTGTACAGCATAACTGGCGTCTAATTTGTCTCTCATTTCCATGTACATAAATTGCGCCAAATTTGTCGACTGTAATTAAAGAGTAATCTATATTTTAAATTTGTATTGTATAGTTGTCAATCTTTATAATTATTTTTATATTAATATTTATATATTATCAGATCCAGATGAAGCCATATCCAAATTGTAAATAAATATTACAAAAATAACGCTGTTATCACTCTTCAAAAAATTTAGAACAATAATAAAGTTGTTTAGATAAGTTGAACTTTTATAGGAGCAAAATTCTATTCCCGCGACTACTATGATGTTCGTGACACCTTGCATGTCACGTGTTAATAATTGGCCAGACAATTCAACTGAAAGTTAAAAGTACATCAGCTTAGTCGCGGCGAGCGAGACGTCAAATTTATCAATAATCCGCCACTGCTCGCGGCGGGCTAGACTTGTCTATTTATTGGGGGATTATTAGTACATAGTGACAGCGGACACCATTTCGCCCGCGGCGAGTAACTGCGAGTTTATCACCGTCTAAAATGACGGATGAATTGACGGCTTAGTACATGGAGCCCTTAGGGTTAGGTTTAGGGGATAATAACTTTAGTATAGTGGCGGCGATTTTGGGGGCAGCAGATTAGGGGTTAATAACAGTAATGTAGGTTGCGGCTATGTTAGGGACAGCAGATTAGGGGTTAATAATATTTAACTAGTGTTTGCGATGCGGGAGTACAGCGGAATAGGAGTTAATAAAGAATTTTAGTGGCGGCGATGTCCGGAGTGACAGATTAGGGGTTAATATTTTAATTTCAGTATTTGCGATGCAGAAAAGCCTCGGTTTAGGTTAATAGCAGGTAGTTTATGGTTGTTAGTGTACTTTTTAGCACTTTAGTTATGAGTTTTATGTTACGGCGTTGTAACATAAAGGCCATAACTACTGACTTTCAGTTTACGATATGGATCTTGATGGTATATGGTGTACTGCTCACTTTTTGGCTAGACAGGCAAACTCGTAATACCGGCGCTGTGGAAGTCCCATTGAAAAAGGACTTTTTAAAAGCTGCGGTAGTTACGTTGCGTTCCGGCCAAAAAAGTGCGAGGTGCAGCTATACCTGCAATACCAGCGGTAGTGAAAAAGAGCCATAACGCTGCTTTTTCAGTCATACTGCAAAACTCGTAATCTAGTCGTAAGTTAGCATTGGATCCATTATAATAAAAGTTAGAAATAAGAACTCTAGTGCCGCAAAAAAGCTGCCCAATAACGTTTCAGGAGTTTCCAGAGATGAAAATACTGTATTACTGCAAATTAATAGATGATTTCAGGATCCATATCTGTTTATTGTGCCAGTTTATCAATTGCTGCATAACATATCTAGCTCTATAAAAAATAAACACTATAAATAATTAATAATATACTCATGCCTTAGTCCACTGCACATCCAAATAAAACATTTAAAACAAGAAGCAAAACATGGATTTAGTAAAAAATAAAAGTATAGTTTCAGGTTTGAGAGATGCAGTGACAATTTGTTATTCTTTAGATTTTTTTTTTTATTACAGTAGTAAAGCTGTTTCATTTTTACAGACTGAAAGAAGAGCTGTAATATGATCTTTCTGGCTACTGTAAATGGTCTTTTGGATTTAATGTTATCCCAACAACTGCAAGTATAGTATTAACACTTGACCTGAAAGTACTCAACTATTCTTTAGAGAATGTTTTTCTTTGTAGAGATGCAAGGCATTTAGTGGACTTGTTAACATTATTAACATTTAATTTTCAGCCAAAGCAAATATAAAATAAAGATATAATCAAAACAGAGAAAACGACAGTATCCTTAAAAAAACAATATAATGGTTATTTACAAACTAAAGAAAGATACTTAAGTGAATGTGAAATTAATGTTTCTCTAAGTAGAATATCATTGTTCTTTTCTAATTTCTAATAGTGATGGAGAAAAAATATGTTATTGGATTTTTTTTTTAATTTTAAGTGAGCAACTAAACACCGGACAAAATATTTTTTATGTTGCTGCTATTTTTAATTTGTGACTTTCTTCAACAGTAGTTATTATATAGTGGCACCTCACTATTTGCATAGTACTGTACAATAGGGAACTGATATGGCTGCTTACAATGACCAAATTGGTAAATAGCTTCTAACCCCAACTGAAATGTGCACACCTATTTACCAGTGTTACTTTACTAACTTTAATAAGAAGAGTCTACCTTCTTGCCTCAATCCTTGTTAGTCATCACATGTCACTCTATTGCTGCACTTGGACGAGATTAATAAAATATTTTTATTCATAACTTTTACAAAGTTGTGTAAGGTCATTAGGTGAGGGCAGGATGAACTTGATTTGCAAAATTAGATTTAATTCTGGAAAATGCAAGATTCTACATTTTGGAAGTAAAAATAAGCAGGCAATTTATTATTTAAATGGAGCTAGACTTAGCAAAACAGAGGAAGAAAGGGATTTAGGAGCAGTAATAGGTAACAAGCTAAAGATGGGCGCACAATGCAGGGCAGCGGCTTCTAAGGCTAAGAAAATACAAGCACAATTCTGTCACTTTATAAATCCCTGGTAAGACCTTACCTTGAGTATGGAGTTCAGTTCTGGAGACAAAAAAAAGACATTGCGGACTTAGAAAAAGTTCAGAAAATGGTAAAAAAAACTAATAAGGGGAATGGAGAATTTAAACTTTGAGGAGAGTTTATCAAAACTGGGTCTGTATTCTCTAGAAAAAAAGCCCCTTGAGAGATGACATGATTACTTTATATAAATACAAGTACTAAAGCCCGTGTACACGGGCCATTTTTTGCAGTACAGCGGTCCCACACCTTGCTCTCTCCCCCCCTCTCTTTTGATTTCTCTCCCCCTCTCTTTTGCTTTCTCTCCCCCCTCTCCTTTGCACTCTCTCTCCTCTCTTTTGCTCTCTCTCTCCCTTATTTTGCGCTCTCTCCCCCCTTTCTTTTGCTCTCTCTCCCCCGTTTCTTCTGCTCTCTCTCCCCCCTCTTTTGTTCTCTCCCCCCTCTTTGGCTCTCTCCCCCCCCCTCTTTGGCTCACTTCCCCCCCTCTTTGGCTCACTCCCCCCCCCCCCCCTCTTTGGCTCTCTCCCCCCTCCCTCTTTGGCTCTCTCCCCCCCTCCCTCTTTGGCTCTCTCCCCCCCTTTGGCTCTCTCCCCCCCCCCTCTTTGACTCTCTCTCCTCCCTCTTTGGCTCTCTCCCCTCTTTTGCTCTCTCTCCTCTTTGGCTCTCTCTCCTCTTTGGCTCTCTTTCCTCTTTGGCTCTCTCTCTCCCCCCTCTATGGCTCTCCCCCCCCCCGCTTTGGCTCTCCCCCCCTCTTTGGCTCTCTCCCCCCCCTTTGGCTCTCTCCCCCCCCCCCCCCCCTTTGGCTCTCTCCCCCCTCTTTGGCTCTCTCTCCCCTCTTTGGCTCTCTCCCCCCCCCCTCTTTTGCTCTCTCTCTTCTTTGTCTCTCTCTCCTCTTTGCTCTCTTTCCTCTTTGGCTCTCTCTCTCCCCCCTTTGGCTCTCCCCCTCCCTTTGGCTCTCTCCCCCCTTTGGCTCTCTCCCCCCCCCCCCCCCTTTGGCTCCCCCCCTCTTTGGCTCTCTCCCCCCTCGGCTCTCCCCCTTGTATGTTAGTTTCAAAAAACGCTTTTGCGGAAAGTTATCAATATGACAACTTTTCTTGTACGAACAGTTCCCCTACTATTGCCAGGTGAGACACGTGCACGGGCATCTCAGAAGCACTCAGCAAGTCGTGCTTCAACTGTGACATCTTGGATGTGATACTAAGCATGTGCGTGCACGTTTCTATTTTTCCAACAAATGTTTGCAAAAACCCTGAATGCACTACCGTCATATTTGGGTAATCATTCTTTGCAGGTAACAAAGTAACTCTCCAAAAACCGTCTCAGTCAGTACAGGTCTGTATGTGACCACATAATACATCATCCTTATGTCATCTCTGTGTACCGCCCCAAAATATATCTGCTGTCAAATTCTCACGCACCGCCTTCTTTACGTCAAAGTATGGATACGTTTAGTCCCCGCCCCTAGCAACCGTCAACTGTCTGTCAAATGTAGGGTCCCGCCCATATCGTCAATCGTCAGTGTGTCAGCTCCTTTTCTCCACCTCAAGCATGCGCATCTGGCTGTCAGTGTAAGTGTTGGGGGGCGTGCCGTAGATTTTCCTGTCAGTGTTAGGAGACCGAAGCTGGTATTGGGACTTACCGTGTGGCTCCCACTTCACCTGCCGGCCCAAGCGGTCATGCCCTCCGACTTCATCTCAGCGCAGACCTTGACCTTCAGTCCCCGAAATCCCTATACTCCCTTGCGACGCCCAGCGACGCCCAGCCATGCCCCCATGGCCACGCTCCCTGACACTCCGCTTCAGCCTTGCTGAGTGTCAGGATCCAAACGGCCAGGTATGTTTGTCACGTGCAGTCTCTACTGCGCATTACTGCATCTGACAAACATACTTGGCCTTTTATTATATAGGATATTCAAGGCCCATATACAGAGATGGTAGAAACTCTGTACCAAGAAAATTGTTTGTGACAAGAAGTCACAATTTAAGGCTGGAGGAAAGGAGACTTAATCTCCTGCAACATAAACTTTCCTTCACTGGAAGAGCAATACAATTGTGGAACTCATTACATGAGGACAAAGTACATGCCAATACCTTAGATACATTTAAACATGGTTTACATACATTTCTGACTAGAAACAGAATTCAGAAATATGATTGCTTGTGTTAAATTGGTCACCTTTTTATGGAATTAATTTAAGCTCAACTGAATATTTTTGTAAGTATATGACGATTTGTATAGGTTGAACTCGATGGACTTCTGTATGTTTTCAACCTCATCTACTGTGTTACTATGTTACTATGTAAAATGAGGATTTGGGTAGGAAAATTACTTTTATGGGGATGGAAGTGGGGCAGGAGCTGTGTAGTGGGACTTGAGTAGAATAGTGAACAGATCAAGAAGAGGCAAACAAGGTCACACAGGACAGCATGGGCAGCATGCTACAGAAGTGACATGAAAGAGAGCTAATAATTACTTTAGGCTGCATGACAATGTCACCCTGTTCAGATAAGATAGAAGGCTAAAATGACAGAACAAACAAGTCACAGTAACAGAGATAATAGAATCAAGAGAGTTTATTTGCACTAAACCCAGAGAAGGATACCACATTATTTAAAAGTATAAAACAAACCCACATGAAACTGTATTGTTAATACAAGTTATGCTTTACATTTATATTTCAAGGTTCTTTATTTTGAGTAGGTGAGCTAATTATAATTATGTTTTATTATAAATATTAGCTTACCTGCTAGCTATGCTGAGATTCAAGAACAAAAGAAAGAAATATATTGTTTCAGTTTTATCTGAAACAATATCATGTAAGCTATTAAAAATAATGACTATTTAGTCTTAAACTAATAATTATTAAATTGTTGTAATGTTGTATCCTTATCTATTCTATTTGATCTTATCATTTTGATTTTATTTATTTATTCTTGTTTATTAATCTGTTATTGATTAAAATTGACAAACATTTCAGAACTAAGGATTCAGGTTTCATATGCATTCCTTTGCAAAATTAATAATTTAGAGTGTTATTTTAGTTGCCTACATAACCCTTCCACAATATTGGTAAGCACCTCATTATGAATTAAATTGCATATAAGAATTATCCAGTGGTTCTATAATATTTACTCTCTATTAAGTAATACCTTTTATAATTTGCGGTTACAACATACAAAATATGTATAATTTGCGCTCTCCCCCCTCTCTTTTGCGCTCTCTCCCCCCTCTGTTTTGCGCTCTCTCTCCCCCTCTCTTTTGCGCTCTCTTTCTCTCCCCCCCTCTTTTGAGCTCTCTCCCCCCTCTCTTTTGCGCTCTCTCTCACCCCTTTCTCTTGCGCTCTCCCCCCCTCTCTTTTGTGCATGCTCCCCCCTCTCTTTTGCTGTCTCTCTCTCTCTTTATTCCCCTCTTCTGCTCTCTCTCCCCCTCTCTTTTGAGCTCTCTCTCTCCCCCCTCTTTTTAGCGCTCTCCCCCCCTCTCTTTTGCGCTCTCTCTCTCCCCCCTCTCTTTTGCGCCCCTCTCTTTTGTGCTCTCTCTCTCCCCCTCTCTTTTGCACTCTCTCTCCCCCCTTTCTTTTGCGCTCTCTCTCCCTCCTTTCTTTTGTGCTCTCTCTCCCCCCTCTCTTTTGCGCTCTCTCCCCCTCTCTTTTGCACTCTCCCTTCGTTTTTGCGCTCTCTCCCCCCTCTTTTGCGCTCTCTCTCTTCCCCTCTCTTTTGCGCTCTCTCTCCCCACTCTGTTTTGCACTCTCTCCCCCCCTCTCTTTTGTTCTCTCTCTCTTCCCCCTCTCTCTCTCTCTCTCTCTCTCTCTCTCTCTCTCTCTCTCTCCCCCTCTCTCTCTCCCTCCCCCCTCTCTCTCCCTCCCCCCTCTCTCTCTCCCTCCCTCCCCCTCTCTCTCTCTCTCTCTCCCACTTTCTTTTGCGCTCTAACTCTCCCCCCTCTCTTTTGCTCTCTCTCTCTTCCCCTCTCTCTCTCTCTCTCTCTCTCTCTCTCTCTCTCTCTCTCTCTCTCTCACTCACTCCCCCCTCTCTCTCTCCCTCCCTCCCTCCCCCCTCTCTCTCCCTCCCCCCTCTCTCTCTCCCTCTCTCCCTCCCCCTCTCCCCCTCTCTCTCTCTCCCTCCACCTCTCCCCCTCTCTTTTTATCTCTCCCCCCTCTCTATCTATCTCCCTCCACCTCTCCCCCCTCTCTTTTTATGTCTCCCCCCTCTCTATCTCTCTCCCTCGACCTATCCCCACTCTCTATCTCTCTCCCCTTTTGCAAGCGACCGCGCCCAGCCACGCCCCTTTATGTCCGGCCACGGCCCCTTCACACCCGGCCATGCCCCTTCACAGACCTTCACACCACGCCCCCGATCATGCCCGGCCACGCCCACCACTGCCGCACATCAGGTAGGGATCGCAAAGGCCAGGTGTGTTTATATAATAGGATATATATATCTGAAAGGTATGAGATAAGACAGGCGCCAGAGAGCACACTTCGTGTAATACATTCAAACAATTTGCATATATATAACAGTGGGGAAAATCCACGCCCACCTGGTATATCCTCAAGATATGAGGTATTTATAGGGCACTTGTGTTAGTGTAGTCTCACTCCTTGCAATTCTCATGCTTGTCCACGCGTCCTCAGTGGTTCCTGGGGATCTTCAGAGTCCCAAGTTTCAAGGATATACCTCAAATATGTTCAGTACTAGAGGATATGGGAGTGGGGAGGGGAGTGTACTATTGTGTTATAATATACACTACTAACACAGTGTGAAAGATTAAAACCAGGTATTTAATCGTATATATACACAAACAGAATATAACATGTAGCAATAACATACAAAATAGCCCACTTTAGTTTATAAGTGGATTAACATGAAAAGTGTCCAAACACCAGTATTTGGTAACTATAGAGCTGTAGTCAGACCGAGTGTATAATCCAGCGTTCTGGACTTGAAGACAAGGCTGGCTAATTTGCTCTACTATACGAGTATCCAACTATGGAGCCCTAAAGGATGTATTCCAGGCCATTGTACTATAATCAATAGTTCAGTAGCCAGATCCTTATGCAGCTCCGTATAGGCAATGTGTGCACTGCGTGCAGTATCGTGACGTGCGGCGGGGGGTGGAGCCTAACGCGTTTCATAACCAATGTGTTAATTCATCACAGTATATATGATTATTTAAAAAAAAAATATATATATATGTAGGAATATATATTTAAAAATACTAAGAACATTTTCTACTATGTGAAGAACATTGGAATGTAAAATATTTACTGTAAATACACAGTAAAACACATCATAAAATATTAAAAATAAAATGCGTGTGTGCATTTGTGTATATATGTGTTTATATGCGTTTCAGCCAATAAAAATTGCTTTCATCATACTGGTTGTTTAAACTAATAAAGTTTTTTTTTTGTTTTGTTAGGGGTTTAAGTGGTTTAGTTTTTTTTTGCAGTTTGGAGGTTTTAGTAGTGGTGGTTACTGTGATGGGGGTTGTGGAAGTTTAATGGTTAAGGGGGGTTATTGCATTAAGAGCATTTTTGTGGTTTAGGGGTTAATAGCAGTTTTGAAAAAAATACATTTTGTAGCATTTTAAATGGTTAGATACTATGGGGGGGAAATAGTGGCTATTAGGTAAATAGTAGAACAGAAGCATCATAAGATGCTCTGGAGTCCTTGTGGGGCAGGTTCGCAAAGCAAGCCTGCTTCCCGTAATGTAAGAATCAGCAGTCATTAGACCGCTGCTTCTTACACTCTTTGCCACTTCAGAGGTGGCAAAGAGAAATCACAGAGAGTTCGCTGGCTCAGGGTGATTGACAGTCCCTTCTCGTACATAATTGGTCGTGTGAGAGGCGCAGGCTTTACACGCTCACTTAAGCGTATAATGAAACATACGGACAACTTCTCAAGTTTGAGAAGCTTGTCTGCTTGCCTTTTAATACATGGAGCCCATAATGAGAAAATAGAATTTGTTTAAAAATGTTTTGTTTTGTTTTTAAGAAAATGATCTAAAAAGCATATATTCAATATGTAAGTTACAGCCTTATAATTATAAAGCTTTATTTTCTACATGCTAAAAGGAGAATCTATACTTTATTTCATTTCAGCTATGTACGAAAAAAGCAGGTGGTTCTTTTCTTCACTGAGTACAGATAGAACTGCATAAATTCAGAAAAGGTCAAGTCTACAGCAGAGTTTTAACTTTGCTGTAGGCTTGACCAAATATCTAATATTCAAAGTAATCATTTATGGTGTAATACACTGTGTTTAACAAACAGAATACTAAGAGCTTAGTAAAGGATTAATCTATTTATAGATGAAAACTTAGAAAACTGTAGTCATTCAAAATCTGTTTGCCTGGCTTAGACTGCTTTTTAGCTCGTGCCTCAAACAAAACTTGCATTCATTTATTGGTATTTTTGCTTGAAATCTTCATCCCACAATGAAAAAATGCACAGATCACAAGAAGCAATAATTAGGGTGTTACTGGAATTCTGATGGGTCTGTAGTATGAGCACAGTGAAAAAATGTATTATTGTCATATCTGTTACCCTCCAATGCCAACGTAGACACATGTGTAAATAGTAAACTACTGGAAGAGACTGTTGACAGTTGGCAAAAACAGAAAAGCAGAGAACAACAGAGGTTAATTGTTATTTGTGATAGAGGAAACAGAATTTCATATAGAGTCTGTTGAGGATACTAGGATCTCAACTAAAGGGAAAAAAAGACACTTGGTTAATTTTTGAAGCTATTGAGGCAGCTTTGGCGCCCTTGTGGTGCAGGCTTGCTCATGTTAACCTGCAATTAAAAGTTAAGAAGCAGTGGTCTTTGGACCTCAAAGGTGGCACAATAAAATCCCTCTGAACAGATCCAATCAGAATGATTTATAGCCCCTTCCCTTGCATGATTGGTTGAGCAAGAGCAATGGGCAGATTTGCACAAAAGTGGTTTTCTTCATTTATAAATTCCATCAGTGGGCTTGGGCAGGTTCAGAATTCTTGTGTAAGAGCCTTGTCTGACTACAAAGTATTATGGGCCAGATTACAAGTGGTGCATTAACAATTACATATAAGCAAAAATGGGTTTATCACGGGTGTTTGTGCCGTTTGGGTTTACAGCTCACATTACAAGTTGAAAGTAAACACTATCACTTGAGCGCAATCACCATTTACGGTAGAATGATTACTGCATCCTCAGAACTTAACAGTTTTGCAAAACAAAAAAGTGTCACAAAACACTTACAAAATACATTACAAAGTACAGTTACACTCATAACACTATCTAATAAAAAATATTTAAAAAAAATATTGCTCAAAGACATGAGGTCTCAGGTGTTAGACAAAAAAGGTATATAAAGTATATATAAGTGCATTGGAGCCCTTTGCAGTCAAGTAGGTGAAACATGTAAAATCATTTTTATGCACTATTCTTATTTAATAAAGTTTTATACTTTGTATTAATACTGTGTATTTATACATTCAATGTTCTGCACATAGCATAATATATTCTATGCATTTTTAAATAGATATTCCTATTTATATCTATACCTATGTATAATCATCTATATACAGTATATAGGTATATATATAGTTTAAAAAAATAGCATCAGATATATGTAGAAGAATGTATTCAGGAATAAATAGAAGATATTCTTCGTATTTTCATGATGAGTTGAGCACGTGAGTATATGCGATCGGGTTTGCACGTAGGGTGTTAGCTTATTTTCCACTTTCGTTGCTCTATTGACTTCTATGGGGGAATACGTTATTGCACATGCAATATTCTAAGTGCAGCTTTTTACGTGCATTGGGTTAGCTTTGCAAGCAAAAACTGCGCTACCCGACGCACGCAAAAAGCTTACTTCTAGTTGGCTTTTGAGCGGGACCTTTAAATACCTTTCTATTTGTAATCTGGCCCTATATAGGAGCAATTGTGTATTTAGTATCTGCTTACAATTCTGTTAATAAGTGTGACAATTTAAAAAGTATTTCCTAATATATTTTCAGCTGTCTCTTATCTGATATAACAGCTAATAAGTGTGAGCTAACAGTTATGTGTCATCCAGATCATTCAAAGTGATTCCAAGGGCATTTCCTCTCATTTAATATCTAAATATCATAGACTGATTATATGTATGTTCCTGTTATAAATAAGCTTTCTGTGTACTTAAATACTTTATTAGCCATATATAAGGTGAGCATAAACAAATTGGAACAGCACATATGGAACACCATTCACTCACGCACAGACACAAGCATGATCCTGTTTCTGTCCTCATATATGTATGCACATGATCTCTGCCTGAAGTGCACATATGATTAAGGACTTTATAATATTGCACCCAAAGCTTCAACTGCTTTTCCAACAATATATCTGCATATCTTTGTGAAATATTGCAATATTATTAGTGCCACGCTAACATGCATGAATATTACAAATTGAAAGTAAACATGTTTACTCAAGTGCAAATAAAATTAGCATGCATCAGGTTTGCGCAAGGGAAGACCTAGATAAAGTATAAGAGTTAAAAAAAGGTGCACAAAATGCAACATAAATTAGAATAAAGTGGTACACCCACATATACACTATCTGATTAAAATTATTGATATAAATATTAATACATTTTTTTATAATGGTTAAAATAGATATTGTATATGACAAGGTGTTTGGATGGAAAGGGCTATATTATATATATATATATATATATATATATATATATATATATATATATATATATATATATATATATATATATATATATATATATAAAAATAAATATATATATATATATATATATATATATATATATATATATACTGTATATATATATATATATATATATATATATATATATATATATATATATATATATATATATATATATACTATACCATCCAATTTACAGTGTTGACCCTCCTAGAGACATCCACCTGGGTGCAGAAATATAATAAATACTCCTCCAAATAAATGCACTCACAGGTCTTTTTAGAAGTGAACAAAAACCTTGTTTTAATGGAACGTTTTCCCCGAAAACGTTCCATTAAAACAAGGTTTTTGTTCACTTCTAAAAAGACCTGTGAGTGCATTTATTTGGAGGAGTAAATATATTCTCTACTCTTCTCTACTCTTATCTCTAATCTTTCTTCAAACCCAAAACGTCTGTTCTCCACTTTCAATACTCTCCTCCGCCCTCCTCCACTTCCTCATACAACTTCTCTGTCAGCTCAAGACTTTGCCAGTCACTTCATTAACAAAATTGATTCCATCAGACATGAAATCAGTTCTCAACACAATTCCATTCTCTCCCCCCCTCAAATACTCTCACTCAACCACAACCCTCATAACCTGAAACTTAGTTCATTCTCCCCTGTTACTGAGGACGAAGTTTCAGCACTTGAACTGCGCTCTCACCTCACTACCTGTCCCCTTGACCCTATCCCCTCACAGCTGCTCCCCTCTCTCTCTGCTACCCTTACCCCTATACTAACACACATTTTCAACCTCTCCCTCAGCACTGGTACATTTCCCTCATCAATGAAACATGCACTGGTCACACCTATCCTCAAAAAACCTTCCCTTGATCCTACCTCCCCATCCAACTACCGCCCAATTTCTCTCCTCCCTCTTGCTTCAAAGCTTCTCGAAAAACTAGTATATGCACGCCTATCCCATTTCCTTACGTTAAACTCCCTTCTTGACCCGCTGCAATTTCGTCCCTATCACTCCACAGAGACAGCTATTGTTAAGGTCACCAACGACCTACTTACAGCTAAATCAAAAGGCCACTTCTCTCTGCTTATCCTCCTTGATCTGTCCGCAGCCTTTGACACTGTCGACCACCCTCTTTTGATCCAAACCCTCCAATCCTTCGGCATCTGTGACACAGCCCTTTCGTGGCTCTCTTCCTACCTGTCAAACCGTACCTTCAGTGTAACCTTCTCTGGGGCCTCCTCTGCCCCGTCACCACTTTCTGTCGGAGTACCGCAAGGCTCTGTCCTCGGTCCCCTTCTCTTCTCAATCTATACGTCATCACTAGGTTCCCTAATTAAGTCCCACGGTTTCCAATATCATTTGTATGCCGATGACACCCAAATCTACTTCTCTGCACCAGAACTATCTCCTTCCTTGCTAACCCGTGTCACTAACTGTCTTTCTCACATCTCTTCCTGGATGTCCTCTCACTACCTCAAGCTAAATCTCTCCAAAACTGAGCTCCTCATTTTCCCCCCTTCTTCTAAAATCTCCACCCCTAATATCTCTATAACTGTCGACAACTCCATCATTACCCCTACCTCGCATGCCCGATGTCTCGGGGTCACATTTGACTCATATCTTTCCTTCACTCCTCACATTCAGTCCTTGGCTACAGCCTGCCGCTTCCACCTTAAAAACATCTCTAAAATTAGACACTTCCTTACGCAAGACACAACTAAGATTTTAATCCACTCTCTCATTCTTTCCCGCCTTGATTACTGCAACTCTGTCCTCTCTGGTCTCCCCACCTGCCGCCTAGCTCCTTTACAATCCATAATGAATGCCTCTGCCAGACTCATCTTTCTTACACGTCGCTCTTCATCTGCTGCGCCTCTCTGCCAATCCCTTCACTGGCTTCCTCTTGCCTCTAGGATCAAACACAAAACTCTCACTCTTACATACAAAGCCCTCAACTGCACTGCTCCCCCCTACATCTCAGACCTTGTCTCCAGATACTCTCCCTCCCCTCCCCTTCGCTCTGCTCATGACCTCCTACTCTCCTCCTCTCTTGTCACCTCATCACACTCCCGTTTACAGGACTTCTCCAGACTGGCTCCCATCTTGTGGAACTCTCTGCCTCACTCCACAAGACTCTCTTCTAGTTTTAAAAGCTTCAAGTGCTCCCTAAAGACTCTACTGTTCAGGGACGCATACAACCTACGCTAACCCTTCCTAATACTAGTTCCTCTCCTCCACTGCAATCCCCTGAACCCTCTTAGCATGTAAGCCTAAAAGTCCAGCTGTTTGTAGATCACCTTCTTAAGAGCTGACTACAACAGTGCAACTTTTGGCAGGACCCTCTACCCTATAATTGTTTTGTTGTACTCCCCCTTTTGTTTATAGTGCTGCGGAATCTGTTGGCGCTCTACAAATAACCGATAATAATAAAATATATTGTGTGTTTGTGCATATGTGTGTATATACATGTGTGTACCTGTATACTTTCATATATACACATGTATATTAGGGATGGCCAAATGTGCTAAAAGTGTAATTTGTTTGGTAGAATGAATAGTATTGTGGACATTCGATTTGGACAATCGAATATTGATAAGAATTAAAATCCATTAAATTTCGAATATAACATTCGATTTAATAAATACTATTCAGAAGTTCAATAGTTCATGTGGTAGGGAATTTAGTAAATTATACATAATAGATACAAATATATAAATTCAAATGTTTCTATTTTGAATATTGCATAATTTAAATATTACATTTAAAAAGAGCATTAGAAATACTATTACAAATATATAGGTTTTAATTTTTCAAACTTAAAGGGACAGTCTAGGCCAAAATAAACTTTTATGATTCACAGAGAGCATGTAATTTTAAACAATTTTCCAATTTACTTTTATCAACAATTTTGCTTTGTTCTCTTGGTATTCTTAGTTAAAAGCTTAACCTAGGAGGTTCATATGCTAATTTCTTAGACCTTGAAGGCCACCTCTTTTCAGAATGCATTTTAACAGTTTTTCACCACTAGAGGGTGTTAGTTCACGTATTTCATATAGATAACACTGTGCTCGTGCACGTGAAGTTATCTGGGAGCAGGCACTGATTGGCTAAACTGCAAGTCTGTCAAAAGAACTGAAATAAAGGGGCAGTTTGCAGAGGCTTAGTTACAAGATAATCACAGAGGTTAAAAGTATATTATTATAACTGTGTTGGTTATGCAAAACTGGGGAATGGGTAATAAAGGGATTATCTATCTTTTAAAACAATAAAAATTCTGCTGTAGACTGTCCCTTTAAATATTGCATAATTCAAATTGAATTATTAAAAAAAATCAAATTGAATATTACTTTTAAAGAAAGCATTAGAACTATTATTCCATTAAACAAATGTTAGAATGTTGTACAATCATTCGTAATTCGTAACAAATGAATGAATGTGCAAAAATTCGTTTAATTTTTTGAATGTTGCAAAACATTTGCCCATCCCTAATTTATATACATATATACTGTTTGGAGCCCTTTCCAGTCAAATACCTTAAAACATAAAAAATATTTTTTTTTTTTTAATATTAACTTTTTATTGAGGATAAACGAGGTGATATACATGTTACAAACATTGCAATTTCAAGTGTACCAATCATTAAGGTTTACAGCAAAATGTACAGAAAGATTACACAATTAGCAATTTATCATTGGTGAAGACAATAGATTCCATTATATCATGTGTCAAAATTTAGCGAGGGGGTTGTCTCACTTATCATACAATTTTCTGTGTTCTTAGTGACTGAGCTTCATTGGTGGTTATAATATACCTCCTCCTCATTTAACTTTATAAATAATAAATAATAACAAACAGAGTCTTTTAGTGTGAGTCTACTGTTGACAATAGTATGTCTTTTAGTGATACCTTTGTGGTCACCCCCCCCGGCCCCGATGATGGTGGGAAAAAAAAAAAAAAAAAAAAAAAAAAACAGGAAAGTGCCTTGGTATGTCTTAGTCCCTCCCTCCCCTTCCATCGCCTATTTGTTGGTATAGAAATCCCCACTCACCCCTCAGGGAGGCCGTTAGCATGAGTTCAGTATGAGCAAAGGGGGTCAAGATCCGCCTCTGGTCGTCAATACTCAGTGTAACTATATAAACCCGCCATTTGTTCAAAAAGTGTTTTAGGCGCTTGTTAGTGTCCATCTTAGTGTCTATTTGTTCTATGAGAAGCTGCCTAAAGAGGCTGTGTCTAAACGTCACAAAGGAGGGCGCTGTTTTGTCAGTCCAGACCTTCAGTATAACTTTCCTTGCAACTAGTATTACTGTCGTTAGTAAGGGGTTCATTTTGGGGTTCTGCTCTCCCCAATTCAAAAGCATACCTGTTCTATTCCAATTTCGACCCTTGTCAACAAGGTCTTGTTGATCCAGTAAGCAATGCGTCCCCAAAACTGTCCAATCCTTGGACACATAAAAAAATAGTGAAGGAAATCAGGGTACATTAGTCTACATTTGCTACACTCATTCACTACCATAGGATTCCATTTAGATGTCCTTCGGGGAGTCAGGTAATCCCTGTGTAGCATTCTGAACTGGGACTCTCTAAATGTCATGGATAGGGTCGCCCTTCTCACATTCTCTAAGCTTTGCAGAATTATTTCTGGCAGGCCTTCCCTACTCAAGTCTGTGCTCCACCTATCCACTAGTGTTCCCAAATTTTTTGTCTCGATCTTGCCAAGTAATGTTTTGTATATTCCTGAAAGTGTGAATTTACCTAACTTAAATGATACTATAGAAGGGTTAAGTGCGTGTGGTTCCCAAAAATGTGAGTCAGTTTTGATCAGTTGGTCTATGTAGTGTCTCATTTGTAAGTAAGCATAAAAATGCCTCCTGGGTAGTCCATACTGACGCTGCAGGTCAGTGAATGTTTTGACTCCCTTCGTAGAGGGATCCAGAGCATCTCCCACCAAGCGTAAGCCCGCGCCTTCCCATATGATGAAGGGGGAGGTGTCGACTCCCGGGGGGAAGTCACTGTTGTGTCTTAGCGGTATCATCCTGGAGGACACACAAGTGCGTCCTAGATGACGTAGCGTCAACCTCCACGCCCTTAGTATGTCTCTATATAGAAAGTTTCCTCGAATCCCTGTAGGGATATCACCAAAGTGAGCAAAGGGCAGGAAAGCTAAACTATAGTCCCCTAGTGTCGAGCCCTCCAGGTCACTAGTGCAGAAGTGCTCTGTGTTAAGCTGCCAGTCCAGTACCAAGCGGCTTAATGCCGCCCAGTTATATAACCGCAGGTCGGGCAGACCCAGTCCTCCCTGAGAGGGAGGCGCATATAATTTATTAAGGGCTATCCGCGGTTTGCCCCCCTTCCATAAGAAGTCTATTATAGCTCGCGTGTATGATGCCAGGTCTTTCTTTGATATTAATAGGGGTAGCATCAGTAATGGATATAAAATTCGTGGTAGAATCACCATCTTTATTAGGCTGACTCCCCCCGAGAGAGACACAGGAAGCTTTCTCCAACCCTCCAGGGTTTGCCCGACCTCTCTGCTCACCCGTGTGATATTGGCTTTGTATAAAGTGTCCAGATCCATGGACAATCGAATCCCTAAATAAGTCAAGGTGGGGGCAGCTTCTCGGAATGGAAAAGTATTCGGTTTGGTGCTGTGTCTACGGAGCCACAAGATCTCCGACTTGGTTTTGTTCACCTTGTAACCCGAGAAGGACCCAAAGGCCTCGATGGTCGCCAGGATTTTGGGGATATACTTTGCCGGGTGTTCTACAAATAGGAGCATATCGTCCGCGTACAGCGCCAGGTGTAACCTGGCTTTCCCTACGACGATGCCCGGGTATGTTTTACGCAGCTTAATTGCTAAGGGCTCCAGGGCCAGGTTGAAGAGAAGGGGGGAGAGGGGACACCCCTGACGAGTTCCCCTCTGTAGGGTGATACATGGAGAGAATAAGCCATTGGCCATAACATGAATCCCGGGGGCTGTGTATATGTTACTGATATAAGCCAGGAAGGCACCCTCGAAACCAAAACGTCTCATGGCGTCAAATAAATGACTCCAGACCACTCTGTCGAAGGCCTTCTCCGCATCCAAGGATAGCAGGAAGGCCTCCGACTCAGTCTGTGTTCCTGCGGTGTTTGACTCACTGGAAAAGTGCGCTATAGCATGCAGCACTCATCTCACATTAGTCACTGAGGTTCTATTACACATGAACCCCGTCTGATCAGGGTGGATGATGTCAGTTAATATTAGTTTTAGTCTGTCGGACAGGATTTTCATGAGCACCTTGTAGTCCGAGTTGAGAAGAGATATCGGACGGTATGACTCGGGCAATATGGGATCTTTCCCTGGCTTTGGAATCAGCGATACATGTGCCATAGTGAAGGTCTTGGGAGGGAGGATCAGGTCTTTATAATATATATTGTATAATTTAGTGAGGGTGGGGGTAACCTGTGCTTTCAATAATTTGTAGAATTCAATCGGCAGCCCATCAGGGCCTGCCGCTTTGCCATTAGACATGGAGGAGATCGTCCTCGTAACCTCCTCTGGGGTGATGGGGGCGTTCAAAACTGCCAATTGTTCCGCACTGATCTGTGGTAGGTCAAGGTCCTTCCAGAATGCAGAGATTGTCTCTTCAGGGGGCAACCCCTGAGTGGCATATAGTGTGGAGTAATACTCCGCCAAGGCCTTCACAATCGATTCTGGGGTCTTGTGGGTGAGATTATGGTATTTAAGGGCAGCAATCGGCTTACGTGTCTCGTGATGTTTTGTCAGCGAGGCGAGCAGTTTGCCCGACCTATCTCCCCCTCTGTAGTATCTAGCACTGTATTTAAGGATTTGCGTGACCGCCTGATGGTGAAGAAAGACATCTAGCTCACCCTTACTGGCGAGATATTTGTCCCGTGACACAGGGTTCGGGTCACGACAGTATTCTTGGTAAGAATCTGTCAGGGTCTCTTGTAATTTCTGCAGTTTAGCTTGCAGCTTTCGTCGTAACGTGGCTACATAGGATATGATATCCCCAGTGAGCACCGCTTTAGCAGTGTTCCAGAATAGCTCCGGAGTGCTCGCATGTGCTTGATTATCAGTATAATAATCGTTCCATGCGTGAGTCAGATGTTTTACAAAGGCGTCCGAAGTATACAGATAGCCAGGAAATTTTAGCGTATTCTTATTAGATATGAAGGGGCCTATAGAAATCTCTAACTCCACAGGTGCATGATCCGAGATCACCACATTGTGGATCTTTGTCTTGGTTACGCTTGGGATAAGGTTGGGGGATAACAGGAAAAGGTCGATGCGTGAGAGTGTTGGTGTTGCCCTAGATATGCATGTGTAATCTCTGCTTTCGGAGTTTCGCAGTCTCCAAATATCAACCAGATACAGAGAATCTGAGAGTCTAGTGAACACTTTCTTTTCGAAGGCTCCTTTGCCATTTGGCCTAGGCCCAGTCCCAGAGCGTTCTGTATCCTGCATCCTATCACATATGGGATTAGGAGCCAGGTTAAAGTCCCCTCCCAGTATTATGTCTGTCCCCAAATACGGTGTCAGTGTTTGAATGAGTGTGGTCCAAAAAGCTATGGATTTGCAGTTTGGGGCATATATATTACAGATTGTCATCACTTTGTGGTTGATCCTAATTTTCACAATTAAGTACCTCCCTTCCTTATCTTTGTGTATTGCTAGTACCTCTGCCTTCACCCGTTTCCCAATCAGGATCGCAATCCCTCTGCTTGAGCTAGTGTGCGAAACATATTCTACCGCTCCCACCCAGTCTCTCTTAAGTTTTTCATGTTCCACCTCGGAGAGGTGGGTCTCTTGTAGTAGTGCTATGCCAGCCCCTAAGCATCTTAAATGTGTCAGGATCATGCTCCTCTTAGTTGGGGAATTAATCCCCCCTACATTCCATGTAAACAGTCTAACCGTCATTTATGTGTTGATAGTGAGTCTTGGCCATAAAAAATAATTTTTATTAAATTTTAATATTTTATAATATGTTTTGTTGTGTATTTAAGTAAATATTTTACATTCCAATGTTCTTCACATCGTAGAAAATGTTCTTATACATTTAAAAATAAAAGCACATTTTCTTCTATGTGAGAATATTGGAATGTAAAATATACTAGTGTTAGTTGTTTTTTTAACAATGTGCTCCATTAAAGTGAATGGGGAGACGAATTTAGCATGGTTGCCAAAGTTAGCATGCATCGGGTTTCACTTGCAAGCAAACATTTTACTTTCAACTTGTAATAAATATTCTAAACAGCCAGCTTTAAACGTTTACTTCCAGCTAGCTGTGTTTGCATGTGCGTGAAAGCGCTAAATAGCACACCACTTGTAATCTGGCCCTAAGTGTTTATTACATTAGGATTAGGCAGACTGCAGAGCTGGTGGATACTGTTACCACTCATGGTAACAGCTGATACAAGCTTTAAAAAGAAATATTAAAAGTTAATTATTACATGCACTGGACTTACAACAATCAACTTGTAATATTAAGAGAAATTGTCAAGCACACTAAATTGCATTTCCTTTCAAACATATACACTCTATTTATCTATCTATCTATCTATCTATCTATCTATCTATCTATCTATCTATCTATCTATCTATTGGGTACGTATAGAGCGCAAACTAATCACCCGTGAGGGTCTCAAGGCGCTAAGGGAAAGTGGATAGGAGGTGGGGGGGAGGGGATAAGTGTTCAGTCGAAGAGTCAGGTTTTGAGGTCCTGTCTGAGGTGCAGCGGGAGGGTGTTCCATGTCTTTGCTGCCATGTGGGAGAAGGATCTTCCGCCTGCTGTGGATTTGCTGATGCTGTAGATGATCACGAGTGCTTGGTCGGCCAATCTGAGTTGTCTGGCGGGGGTGTAGAAATTTACTTGGTGGTTGATGTATTCGGGTCTGATGTTAGTCTGATGTTGTGTAGGGCCTTGAACGCGTGGGTAAGGAGCTTGAAGGTGATTCTCCTGTTGATGGGGAGCCGGTTAAGGTTCCTTAGGTGTTTGGTGATGTGGCATTATCGAGGGATGTCGAGGATGAGTCTAACTGAGGCGTTCTGGATACGTTGGAGTCTATTTTGGAATTTGATGGTGGAGCCGGTGTAGAGTGCATTGCCATAGTCCAGCCAGCTGCTGACAAGGTCGTGGTTTTCTTGGTTTCGGTAGGGATCTACTTGAAGATTTTTCATAGCAGGTGGAAAATGTGGAAGCATGTTGAGTTGATGGCATTGATTTGTCGGTCCATGGAGAGTGAAGAGTCCAGGATGAAGCCTAGATTTGTGCATGGTCGGTTGGGGTTGGAGGGTGGCCAAGGGCTGTGGGCCACTAGGAGTCGTCCTATGTGGATTTATTGGGTCAGAGGAGGAGGACTTCGGTTTTGTCTGTGTTAAGTTTGAGCCGGTTGTCATTCATCTAGGCGGTAACTGCTGTCAGGCCTTCATGGATGTTACTTTTGGTGGTGGTGGGATTTCGGGTGAGTGAGATGATTAACTGGTTGTCGTCGGCATAGGAGACGATGTTGAGGTTGTGGCATTGGACGATGGTGGTGAGAGGGGCCATGTAGATGTTGAAGAGTGTGGGGCTCAGTGAAGAGCCTTGCGGTACTCCACAGTTGACTGGTGTGGGTTTGGATGAGAAGGGAGGGAGTTTGACTTTCTGGGTCCTACCAGTGAGGAAGGAGGTGATCCATTCCAGGGCTTTGCTGCGGATGCCGGCGTCATGTAGGCGGGTGCGGAGGGTGCTGTGGTCAACAGTGTTGAATGCTGCTGAGAGGTCTAGGAGGATGAGGGCGGCTGTTTCTCCTCAATCGAGCAAGGAGCGGATGTTGTCTGTGGCGGCAAGGACGTAGGTCTCAGTGCTGTGGTTACTTCTGAAATTGGATTGGGAGTGGTTCAGTATGTGGTTAGCCTCAATGTGGTCAATAATTTGCAAATTGATGGACTTCTCTATGGGAATGGGAGTAGAGAGATTGGGCAGTTTCAGTTCCATGTGCTTCCAGACATCCGGGAAGGAGCCGGTTTTGATGGAGCAGTTGATTTTACAGCAGAGTTAAGGAGCAATGGTGTTGCATGCTTTGTTGAATATGTGATGGGGGCATGGGTTCGAGGGTGTGCCAGAGTGGATGGATTTCATTATTCTGAGGGTGTCCTCTGTGGTGAGGGGGCTCCAGATAGTCCGTGTGGGGGGTGAATTTGGGTGGGGTGTCGGTGGGTGTAGGGGGGTGGGTGGTGGAGGTTGAGTTATGAGATGTGAAACTGTCGAGGATCTTGCAGTGGAAGTGTGCAGAGAGGGTATCGCAGAGGTCCTGGGAGGGTGGAATGTTGGAATGTTGGTGGTATCGCTGTTGGGTTTATAGAATTCCTTGATGACTGAGAACTCCTTGCTGTTGTGTGCGTTAGAGTTTATTCTGTCTTGGATGGCTGTTTTTTTTGCAGTTTTTATGAGGTGGTGGTAGCTGGTGATTGCTTCCTTAAAGGCAGCTTTTTCCAGAAGGGTCTTGCTGGATCTCAAGGTTCTTTCCAATCATATGCAGTGGCATTTGGAGTCCTGGAGGGCCGGGGTGAACCAGCTGGCCTTGTTGGTGGTTTGGCGGCTGGGCGGTTTCTTAAGGGGGCGAGGGTGTTGGAGCAGTCTGTGATCCAGGGGTGGAGGCTGCAGGTGGAGGAGTTGGCATCTGTAGAGGTAGGTGGGGAGTATTTGTTTAGGGTGCAGTGCAGTTGGTCTTGGGTGATGTTGTTCCAGTTTCTGCAGGGCGGGTGGTACTGCCGGAGGTGGGTGGTGGGTTTGTTGAAGGAGTAGTGTATGCAGTGGTGGTCTGTCCTGAGGAGTACAGCAATGTAATTGACTGAGATGTGGAGAAGATCAGGTTGAGGGTGTGGCCAACTGCGTGGGTTGGGTAGTTTATGAGTTGCTTCAGTCCGATAGTTTCAAGGTTCTCCAGGAGGATGGAAGTGTTGTGATCGTTGGGGTTAACAAGATTGAAGTTGAGGTCACCGAGGAGGATGTAGTCCATTGAAGCGAGGGCATGGGGTGCGATGTGGTCGGTGATGGAGTTGCAGAAGGCGGGACGAGGTCTGGAAGGGTCTGTAGATGAGAGTGCCATGGAGAGTGCAATTGGTGTTGGGGTTGACCTAGATCTTGAAGTATAGGTGTTCCAGGCCTAGTGAGTGGTCGTCGGAGCTGGTTGTGATTTGGATGGTGTGTTTGTGGATGATGGCGATGCCTCCTCCAGGTCGGTTGCTGCGGACCTTGTGGCACATCTTGTAGCCGTCGGGTATTGCAGTGGCAATGTCCGGCACTAATGCAGGGTTCAGACAGGTCTCAGTGAAGAAGGTGACGTCTGGAGTGGTGGAGTCTAGCATGTTCCAGATTTTGAGGGCGTGCTTGTGGATGGAGCGGGTGTTGAGGAGGATGCAGTTGTGGCTGTTTTTGGGTGGGTTGGTTGGTTGGGTTGTGGTCTTGAGGGAGGAGAAGGAGCAGCTGTGGCAGGTTAAGGGTCCAAAAGTGTTGGTCAGGGATGCGTGATGGCAGGCGGACAATCTACCGTTGTTGAGTGTATGGAGGGTGCTGGCGTCATAGTGGCGGCAGTTTATGGAGCGGTTTCGTGGCACTGGGTGCGGTCGGGGTGCGGTCGGGGTGCAGACGGGCTTGCCTTTGGTGTACCTTCAGGGTGCACCAGTGGCGCGGTCGCGCTGCGAGCATCATTAAATACAGCAGGGAGTTGGGCGGGCTGGTTAGCTGGGAGACTGGAGCATGGGTAGGTGCAGGCTAAAAAAACAGAAAGCAGCAAAAATACAGCAAACATATAAAAGGGAGAAGGGAGAGGGGACTTACTTCCGTAGTGCTGCGAGCACCATTAAATACAGCAGGGAGGTGGGTGGGCTGGTTAACCAGAAGGCTGGAGCGGGGGTAGGTGCAGGCTAAAAAAACAGAGAGCAGCAAAAATACAGCAAAAATACAAAGGGAGAAGGGAGAAATACACTAATTTATCTGCACATACAAAACAAGTCTTTAGTTATGTTTTTATAACCAATGTCTTGTAATATCAAATTAAGCATCACTCTACCTGCAATCTGGCCCTTCATTTTTCAACTATTGCATAAAGATATGCTAGGTGGTCATCATGCTGAGCTTTGCATGGGTAGACCTCAGTAAATATTCTAAAAAATGGATCTGAACCTGCATGTCTTGGTTAGTGTCAAGCTACCTTCCATAGAAAATAATGAAGACCTCTTGAATGGAAAAACGTTTAGGGTAGAGTGAATGCGTCAAAGAGCACAAAGAACTTTTAAAGACATTTTTTAAGCTCATATAAATCAAATTATTGTAGTGTAGTTTAACTTGCATTCAATTGTAGTTTCACATACATGTATTTTCATATTAGCACAATAAGTGCATTTCTTATGTTCAAACTCTCGAGCTTACGTTTGATGCAATAAAACAATGAGACCTCCATAAATAACTTGTTTAAAAAACATGATGAGACCTTTGAGACATGCCCAAGAAATGCCCCTTTTCAGAGAATGTACTAAGGCAGCCAGACTTATTTTACAATAAAAAATATACAGCTAGATTACGAGTTTGGCATTATGAGTGAAAAAGCATCGTTATGCTTCATACAATGCTTTTTCCCTAACGCCGCTATTACAAGTCTTGTCAGAATAGGTGTACCGCACACCTTTTTGGCCGTCACGCAACGTCAGTACCTTTTTCAATGGGACTCCCATATCGCCGGTATTACAAGTTTTGCTGTGAGGCCAAAAAGTGAGCGCTACACCCTATACTGACAAGATTCGTACCGCCATCTAAAGTCAGTAGTTATGAGATTTATGTTACAAATCTGTAGCATAAAACGCATAACTAAACTGTTAAAAAGTACACTAACACCCAGAAACTACCTATTAACCCTTAAACCGAGGCCCTCCTGCATCGTAAATACTAAAATAAATTTATTAACCCCTAATTTGCCGCTCCGGACATTGCAGCAACATAAAAAATGTATTAACCCCTATTCCGCCACTCCCCGACATTGTCGCCACTATAATAAACCTATTAACCACTAAACCTCCACCCTCCCGCATCGCAAACACTATTTAAAGACTATTAACCCCTAATCTGCCGTCCACCCACACCGCTGCAATAATAAACCTATTAACCACTAAACCGCAAGCCCCCCACAACGAAATATACTAAAATAAACTATTAACCCCTAATCCTCTGGCCTCCCACATCACTACATAAATATATTAACCTCTAAACCTAACCCTAACGTAACCCTAAGCCTAAATCTAACCCTAACACCCCCTAATTTAAATATAATTAAAATAAATCTAAATTAAACTTACAATTATTACCTAAATAATTCCTATTTAAAACTAAATACTTACCTATAAAATAAAACCTAAGCTAGCTACAAAATAAATAACAGTTACATTGTAGCTAGCTTAGGTTTTATTTTTATTTCACAGGTAAGTTTGTATTTATTTTAACTAGGTAGACTAGTTAGTAAATAGTTATGAACTATTTACTAACTACCTAGCTAAAATAAATACAAAGTTACCTGTAAAATAAAACCTAACCTGACTTACAATAAAACCTAACATTACAATCAAATACAATTAAATTTATAAAATACAATTATCTACATTACAAAAAAAAAAAAAAAAAAATACACAAAATAAAAAACAAAATTTTTAAAAATAAAAACGAATTACTCCTAATCTAATAGCCCTATCAAAATAAAAAGCCCCCCCAAAATAAAAAAAAACCCTAGCCTAGACTAAACTACCAATGGCCCTTAAAAGGGCCTTTTGCGGGGCATTACCCCAAAGAAATCAGTTCTTTTACCTGTAAAAAAATACAAACAACCCCCCAACAGTAAAACCCACCATCCACACAACCAAACCCCCAAATAAAATTCTATCTAAATAAACCTAAGCTAACCATTGCCCTGAAAAGGGGATTTCAATGGGCATTGCCCTTAAAAGGGCATTTAGCTCTTTTAAATTGCCCAAACCCTAAGCAAAAAATAAAACCCACCCAATAAACCCTTAAAAAAACCTAACACTAACCCCCGACGATCCACTTACAGTTTTCAAAGACATCCATCCTCATCCAGGCAACCGAAGTCTTCATCCAGACTGCATCTTCGATCTTCATCCATCCAGCGCGGAGCGGGTCCATCTTCCAGACATCCGGTGCGGAGCATCCTCTTCTTCCGATAGTCGCTGAAGAATAAAGTTACCCTTTACGTGATGTAATCCAAGATGGCGTCCCTTACATTCCGATTGGCTGATAGAATTCTATCAGCCTATTGGAATTAAAAAGGAAAAAATCCTATTGGCTGTTGCAATCAGCCAATAGGATTGAGCTTCCATCCTATTGGCTGATCCAATCAGCCAATAGGATTGAGTTTGCATTCTATTGGCTATTCCAATCAGCCAATAGAATGTGATCTCAATCCTATTGGCTGATTGCAACAGCCAATATGATTTTTTCCCCTTTAATTCCTATTGGCTGATAGAAATAGTTAATACCTATTTACTAACTAGTCTACCTAGTTAAAATAAATACAAACTTACCTGTGAAATAAAAATAAAACCTAAGCTAGATACAATATAACTATTAGTTATATTGTAACTAGCTTAGATTTTATTTCACATGTAAGTATGTATTTAGTTTTAAATAGGTAAAAGCACTAACTACCTAGTTAAAATAAATACAAACTTACCTGTGAAATAAAACGTAACCTGTCTTACACTAAAACCTAAAATTACAAAAAAAAATAAACACTAAAATTATGAAAAATAAAAATAACTAAATTACATAAAAAAATAAACACTAAATTACAAAAAATAAGAAACAAATGATCAAAAAATAAAAAAGAATTACACCTAATCTAATAGCCCTATCAAAATAAAAAAAGCCCCCAAAATAACAAAAACCCTAGCCTACAATAAACTACCAAGGGCCCTAAAGAAATCAGCTCTTTTACCTGTAAAAAAAATAAACACCCCAACAGTAAAACCCACCACCCCCACAACCAACCCCCCCAAATAAAATAACTATCTAAAAAAAAAACTAAGCTCCCCATTGCCCTGAAAAGGGCATTTGTATGGGCATTGCCCTTAAAAGGGCATTTAGCTCTTTTACATGCCCAGACCCTAATCTAAAAATAAAACTCACCCAAAAAACACTTAAATAAACCTAACACTAACCCCCGACGATGCACTTACAGTTATTGGTTATTGAAGTCCCGCTTGAAGGATCCATCCAGCCGACAAGAAGTCTTCATCCAGGTGGCCTCTTCGGTCTTCCTCCAGCCGGCGAAGTCCTTATCCAGGCAGCAAGAAATCTTCATCCAGACGATGAAGACATCCTGAAGACATGAAAACATCCGGCGCGGGGCATCCTCTTCATACGGTCGCCGCCATAAACTGGAACTTCAATGCAAGTGACGTCATCCAAGATGGCATCCCTTGCATTCCTATTGGCTGAAAGATTTCAATCAGCCAATAGGATTAGAGCTGCTAAAATCATGTTGGCTGTTCCAATCAGCCAATAGGATTTGAGCAGCTCTCATCCTATTGGCTGTTCCAATCAGCCATTAGGATTGAGCTCTCATCCTATTGGCTGATTGGAACAGCCAATAGAATGAGAGCTGCTCAAATCTTATTGGCTGATTGGAACAGCCACTAGGATTTTGTTTAGAGCCAGATTTGCCGTATGGTGCCAACTTGCTATTTGCTGTTTTTCACACTTGTCTAAGATACTGGGTAAAGTCTTGACTGCCATGGTAATACATTCATGCAGTGTGTGCATGGTATATCCAAAAGCTTAGGAATCACTGATTCAACTTATATGGCACTTATGTGCAATCCAGATAATAATTTAGCATGTAAATTTGTATTTAATTGTTTACTATTATTTATTATTGCTATTTTTATTATTCACTGACAATATGCTACATTAAGCACCATTTTATATACACTACTATGACAAAGAGCTTTATTTGACATATAACAAAAACGCCCAGAAGAAGCCTTTTAAAAGGTGAAACGTAGGTTGGCTTTATCCCTACACCAAGGGGGATATTTTCGTCTCCATCTTGCTTATGCTGAAGCTTTTTACCTAAGGTGCTGTATTAACCGCTGTTCACTAGTCCGTGGTGGGAGAAGGCATTGGGCTATCATACCCGACATCTCCGCAGCTTTGTTTGGCAGGGACGACTCTGTTGCTAGCTGCGTGTGAGATCTGGCACACTACAATTACCTGCAGGACTGGCAGCACACACCTCCATTTTTAGGCTATCAGTTGTTTCCAGATATCTGACAGCCCGTTGAGGGAGCAGACATCGTCTGTGTTTTCTGACTTCACCGTGGTTTGGATTGGTTAAGGTCTTTTAGCTGCCGACCACATCTGAGATTTTGTTTACTCCCCTAGGGCTGTCATATTAAATAATGGAATATTACAAGATCTTTCGCTGAGAACATTGAACAGCTTCATTTCGGAAGGAGGACTTTAATTTAGCATGCAAAGGAGGACTATCCTATAAAGGTGAATAAGGATTGGACTCTCTGATTCGAAGAGGAAATATTTCTTATAACTGTAACTTACGCCTACACCCAAGCTAAGTAGCCTTCTACTTGAATCTGTGCTTCATTAATATTATGCCTAGCAGCTGTTTATCTTATATTAGTATATATCTTGGTGTATATTCTTGTACAGAACATATGCGTATGATATTTTATAAATGATCTTTCCCTGATGATAGTGTTTTCTGTTCACTTAAATAGAGGATATAATTCCTTAAGTGATTAAATTTGGTCTTATATGTGACAAGAGTGCTGTTGTGAGATCTCTTTTTTTCTTTCTTCATTTAGCTATTTCATATTTTAGATCTCAGCACCGGTATATCTATTTTTACTTTTTGTCCAGACCTATTATTGGTTCTGAGCTAAGTATTTCTAATTAATCAAAAGCTTAGGAATCACTGATTCAACTCATATGGATCTTATGTCAAATATGCTCATATAGTATGCATTTATAGCTTTCCTGGAAGTTTTAATAATTTAGCATGAAATATGTATACATTTAATAATGTATTTAATTATATAGGTAAAGGGGAAAAATAATTTATTATTGCTTGCTAATAGATTATCAACTACAAACTGCATACTGAAAACATTTTTTTTGTATTAATACTATTATTTATTATTCTTATTTTTATTATTCACTGACAATATGATACATTAATCTTCATTTTATATACACTACTATGACAAAGAACTTTATTTGGCATATACAAAAAATATTCTAAGAATGTATGTAGTGGTATTATTTAATATATTTTTCTACATAGGAAAGTCTTTATAACATATTTGTTAATAGATTTTATATATTCTTCCACAGGCATATTTTATGTAAACTATCCTATTTTAATAACAATATAGAAAATTGTTTATGCAAATGAAATGTTATAGAGAATCTGAAGCATTAAATAATTTGACAAGATAATTCTGAAAGCCATGACTTGTTTCCTTGGTTTCAAAACATTTTACAATATTTCCCTTTTACAAAACCATTTTGCTGCAATGGGTTTATAGTCATTTGATTTCAAGGCAGACACCAGCTTTAAATTGTAATTATTGGATTTTACAGGATAGCTGTTCTAATTGCCAGAGGCTAAAATTAAATCTTCCTGAGATGTTATTTTCCTATTCAACTTGTATTTATCCATTAAAACTAAACATGACATGACAGCCATCTTGCATTTCCTAGAAATGTAGTCAACATATGTTTTAAACAAAATCAAATAAAAACATTCAAAACAATTTTTAGTAACTTGTGGAAAGTATTTAATTGTTCTCAAGATAGTGCCTAAAGGCTAATGATGTTCCCAGTAGACACTTTAATTAGTTAATTAATTAATTATTTTTTTTAATTTATATATATATATATATATATATATATATATATATATATATATATATATATATATATATATATATTGCTTAATTTATCCTTCATGTAATAATTCTTTATTTCCTGAATAGGCAAGGACTCTCTTGCTTCTGTAGTTTGGTTATGCAATATATACTTCTATTTTTGAAGGTATGGTGATGTTTGTCAGGAGAAAAGGCATTCACAGAGTTTTGAAAAAGTAACAAAGAAAGATTACAGTTTAGACAATTTAAAGGAAGGGATATCTAATTCATGGATTCTGCAAAAAGAGAGCTAATAGAATAATCTCATAAATACAAAGGAAAAAAATCATTAGGTTATTGAGAGTTTTAAGTTGTAAGTTTCTTGATTACAACCTATTGCTTTTGTAAATATGTAAATATATTAATTCACATGCAATACACATATATAATACAAAAGACATACATTTATCTCTTCCTTAAAGGGACACTGTACCCAATTTTTTTCTTTTGTGATTCAGATAGAGCATGCAATTTTAAGCAACTTTCTAATGTACTCCTATTATCAATTTTTCTTCATTCTCTTGGTATGTTTATTTGAAAAGCAAGAATTTAAGTTTAGATGCCGGCCCATTTTTGGTGAACAACCTGGGTTGTCCTTGCTGATTGGACAGCACCAATAAACAAATGCTGTCCATGGTTCTGAACCACAAATTTGCTGGCTCCTTAGCCTAGATGCCTTCTTTTTCAAATAAAGATATCAAGAGAACGAAGAAAAATTGATAACAGAAGTAAATTAGAAAGTTGCTTAAAATTGCATGCTCTATCTCAATCAAAAATTTGGGTTCAGTGTCCCTTTAAATAATTGCACTACTTTATGTTAAAACTGTAATATTTTTATAACTATTTCTAGTAAATAATTCCCCTGATCTGGTGCTGTGTTAATTTTAAGATGTATCTTTTGTTACATTGAAAAAATAGTTTTACTTATAAGATTGAGCTTATAAAGTTTCTTAGGCCAAACTTTTTTTTATTAGAATAAACTGTTGATATTTAAAATGTAAACCCTTCTAAAAGGTTTATCTCCCTCCTTGTATACAGATGTGAGTTACGTGTGGATTAAATCTTAGAATAGCTTCACAAAAAAAATGAATGTAGGTTTTGAGCTTTTTTAGTAAAATATCTAAAAAAAATCTTAAAAAATTGCACATTAAACTCAATGTCATCAATTTCTATGATCCATATAAAAGAAGATTATTTACATGTGTTAAAAATATTTTTGCTTGAGAAAAGGTAAGGACATAAATTTTCATTTTAAAACTAACAGGAAGTTCAGTTAGTCTGTGGGATATAAATAAAAATAGAGAAAATTACCTTAGCTTTACTGGTGAACAGTGACACTGTCTCTCAATTTATGAATAAAAAAACCTTTAATTCTTCAGCACAGGAACATCTGCTTAAATAATAATAATAAGATTTTTATATATAACAAAGACAAAAAAAATACTGACCTGTTGAACTGCATAATGGGAGAGAAGTTGCAGAGATTGATATGGATTATCATGAGCAAGTTTTTTCCCCAGACCATTATCATTAATCAATTTACAATTGCAGTAATAAAATACTAGCCATCTCTAAAATTAGCTTGTAACATACACTCTGCTTAGTTATTTTATCTCTGCTTGAATTGCATAGGTAACATAAACCTAGATTACAAGTTTTGCGCTATAGAGGGTAGTTAACAAGCGCAACAAAAGTTGTTTTTATTCACCCTCCATAGCCGGCTTGTGCGTGCAATATGATTGCGTTAAGCTCCATATTGCACAAAATACAAGCGCTGCTTTGACGTCCTCGTGCACGCTTTCCCCATAGACATAAATGGGGAGAAAGTGTCAGAAAAAAAACACCTGCAATCGCGGAATGAAAAGATGTGTAACGCAGCCCCATTGATGTCTATGGGGAAAAAAAAGTTACGTTTAAACCTAACACCCTAACATAAACCCCAAGTCTAAACACCACTAATCCGCCACCCCTGACATCGCCGACACAGAAATAAAGTTATTAACCCCTAATCTGCTGCTCCCGATATCGCCTCCACTGAAGTAAATCTATTAACCCCTAATCTGCCACTCCCGATATAGCCACCACTATACTAAAGTTATTTACAAATATTTCCCCCGCACCGCAATATTGCCCACACTATAAAAAGATATTAACCACTATTCTGCCGCTCTCCGACATCTCAACCACTAAATAAAGCTATTAACCACCAAACCTCTGGCCTCCCACATCACTACCACTAAATAAACCTATTAACCCCTAAACCTAACCCTAACGCCCCCTAACTTTAACATAACTAAAATAGAGCTAAATTAAAGTTACAATTATTAACTAAATAATACCTATTTAATACTAAAAACATACTTACCTGTGAAATAAAACCTAAGCTAGCTACAATATAACTAATAGTTATATTGTAGCTAGCTTAGGTTTTTGTTTTTATTTCACAGGTAAGTTTGTATTTATTTTAACCAGATAGACTAGTTAGTAAAACATTATCTATTTACTAACTACCTAGTTAAAATAAATACAAACTTACCTGTGAAATAAAACCTAAGCTGCTTTACACTAAAACCTAATATGACAAAAATAAAAAAAACTACCATTACAAAAAATAAAAAACACTAAAATTACAAAAAAAAACTACCATTACAAAAAATAACAAACAAAATTATCCAAAACAATAAAAAATATTCCTATTCTATTACCTTGTTTAAAAAAAAAAACACCCCCAAAAAATTAAAAAATTAAAAGGGCCTTTTGTAGGGCATTGGCCTAAAGAAATCATCTCTTTTTCTACATAAAAAATATATACACCCTCTAACAGTATACAAACCCCCACCCCCCAAACCCATAAAATAAAAATAAAGTAAAACCTAATCTACCCATTTCCCTTATAAGGGCATTTGTATGGGCATTCAGCTCTTTTTCTTTCCCTTAAAAGGGCATTCAGCTCTTTTATGAACTGCCCAAACCCTAATCTAAAAAAAAAAAAACACCCCAAAAAATGATTTGAATCAGCCAATAGAATGAGAGCTGCTTAAATCCTATTGGCTGATTTGAACAGCCAATAAGATTCTAGCACCCCTTATTTGCTATTGGCTGATTTAAATTTTTCAGTCAATAGGAATGCAATGGTATCCCCAGTATAAAAGGGGTACCTTGCATTTCAATCCTCAGTGTGCGGCGGAGGATCGCATGAATAGGACCTCCACATCGGATCGATGGACTTCCACCTTGGACCTCCGCCTCCGCGCATAGACCATTCCACCTCTGCAGGGATGAAGAAGATGCCGGTCCCGTGATGGATGAAGATGGAGCCGCCAGGATGAAGATCGTTGAAGCGGGACTTTAGCAACTGTACCTAAATGGGGTTAGTGTTAGGTTTTTTAAAGTTTTTTGGGGTGGGTTTTTTTTTAGATTAGGGTTTGGGCAGTTCATAAAAGAGCTGAATGCCCTTTTAAGGGCAAGAAAAAAAGCGTAATGCCCTTTTAAGGGCAATGCCCATTCAAATGCCCTTTTCAGGGCAATGGGTAGATTAGTTTTTTTTTAAATAGTTTTTTTTTTATTTTGTGGGTTTGGGGGGTTGGGGGTTTGTAATGTTAGTGGGTCGTTGTATTTCCTTTTAGAAAAAGAGCTGATTTCTTTAGGGCAATGCCCTACAAAAGGCCCTTTTAAGCGCTATTGGTAGTTTATTATAGATTAGGTTTCTTTTATTTTGGAGTGGTTTTTTTTAAATGGGTATAGAATAGGAATAATTGTTATTATCTTGGATAATTCATTTGTTATTTTGTGTAATGTTTTTTATTTTCGTTTTGGGGTGTTTTTTTTTTTTTTAGAATAGCCAGAGCTGAATGTCCTTTTAAGGGCAATGTCCATAAAAATGCCCTTTTCAGGGCGATGAGTAGATTAGGTTTTACTTTATTTTTATTTTGTGGGTTTGTGGGGTGGGTGTTTGTATACTGTTAGGGGGTGTATGTTTTTCTTTTGTAGAAAAAAAGCTGATTTCTTTAGGGCAATGCCCTACAAAAGGCTATTTTAGGGGCCCTTGGTAGTTTATTGTAGATTAGGGTTTTTTATTTTGGGGTGGGTTATTTTTTTTTTAAAAAAAAACAGGGTATTAGAATAAGAATAATTTTTATTGTTTTGGATAATTTCGTTTGTTATTTTTTGTAATTTTATTTTTTTATTTTTGTAATGTTAGGTTTTAGTGTAAGGCAGCTTAGATTTTATTTCACAGGTAAGTTTGTATTTATTTTAACTAGGTAGTTAGTAAATAGTTAATAACTATTTACTAACTAGTCTACCTAGTTAAAATAAATACAAACTTACCTGTGAAATAAAAATAAAACCTAAGCTAGCTACAATATAACTATTAGTTATATTGTAGCTAGCTTAGGTTTTATTTCACAGGTAAGTATGTTTTTAGTATTAAATAGGTATTATTTAGTTAATAGTTGAAACTTTAATTTGGCTCTATTTAAATTATGTTAAAGTTAGCGGGTGTTAGGGTTAGGTTTAGGGGTTAATAGTTTAATTTAGGTTGTTGCAATGTGGGAGGCTGGTAGTTTAGGGGTTAATAGGTTTATTTAGTGTTAGTGATGTGGGAGGCTAGAGGTTTAGGGGTTAATAGCTTTATTTAGTGGTGGTGATGTCTTGGAGTGGCAGAATAGGGGTTAACATATTTATTATAGTGTGGGCAATGTTGGGGTGCGGGGGAATAGGGGTTAATAACTTTAGTATAGAGGCGCCAATGTCGGGGAGCGGCGGAATAGGGGTTAATACATTTTATTAGTAGCGGCGATGTCGGGAGCGGAAGATTAGGGTTTAATAGGTTTAATATAGTGTTTGCGATGCGGGAGGGTCTTGGTTTAGGGGTTATGGGTATTTAGTGTACTTTGTAACACTTTAGTTATGAGTTTTATGCAACAGTTTTGTTGCGTAAAACTCATAACTACTGCTCTCAGATGGCGATACAGAACTTGTCAATATAGGGTGTAACGCAAGCTTTTTAGCCTCACCGCAAAACTCGTAATAGCAGCGCTATGAGAATCCCATGATAAAACGTTATTTTTTCAAGTGCGGGACTGACTTTGCGTTACAGCCTAAAAGGCTTGCAGTACAGTTATACCGACAAGACTCGTAATGGTTGCGCTGCTGTCTTAACGCTGAAATTACCATTTTTTCAGTGTTAAAAAACGAATGCAAAACTTGTAATCTACTTGATAGTTTGTATATATTTTCTGATAACAAATACAATTAAAAACTGGGGAAAGTTCTCCTGACTGAGGATGTATTAAAGGGATATAATGCTGCTAGTTATCTTTAGCATAGCTATTGTACAAGTTGGGAAGTGACTCATTAAAAAATAATGAAAATTAACTTTACTTAGATTCTTTTTTTGTCAATGTGGACCCTAAAGGGCTCTGATTTTAAAGGGACAGTCTACACCTAATTCTTAATCTTTATTACTTATTGTTGCATACCAGAAAAGCATCTTGCAACATGTTCCATATCTATAAGCTTGTAAGAAGTTCATTAAAGGGACACTGTACCCAAATTTTTTATTGTGTAATTCAGAAAGAGCATGCAATTTTAAGCAACTTTCTAATTTACTCCTATTATCAATTTTTCTTCGTTCTCTTGCTATCATTATTTGAAAAAGAAGGCATCTAAGCTTTTTTTTTGTTTCAGTACTCTGGACAGCACTTTTTTATTGGTGGATGAATTTATCCACCAAATAGCAAGGACAACCCAGGTTGTTCCCCAAAAATGGGCCGGCATCTAAACTTACATTCTTGCATTTCAAATAAAGATACCAAGAGAATGAAGAAAATTTGATAATAGGAGTAAATTAGAAAGTTGCTTAAAATTTCATGCTCAATCTGAATCACGAAAGAAATTTTTTGGGAACAGTGTCCCTTTAAGCTTTTAAATAATCATTGTATGTAAGCAGCTGAAAATGTCCGCCAAGCTCCGCCCACATCTTTCTTCTTGTCCAGTTATCTGTTTTCTGATGACAATTTAGCAGTGCACAATTATTATTTTTTAGTTAGTTATTTCAAATTACACAAATGCACAAATCATTCTGTGCAAGTAGGAAAACTTATTTAAGAGTTGATCGTGAGAAAATTAACATACCAAAATGTACATGCGATAGGCGGGCGGAGCTTCTCGGCTATTTTCAGCTCCTAACAAATTATGGATATTTAAATGTTTCATGTACTTTTTTACAAGCTTACAGATGTGGGAACAGTTGCATGATGCTTCTCTGGTATGTAACAATTGGTAATTAAAACTGTGCATTGGGTCTAAACTGTCCCTTTAAAAACATCTTCCATGTTAAAAAGTAGCATGTATACATAAAAAAGTAAAAACTGTTTAAATGTTAATGAAAACAGCTGTATCAGTTAGCAAATAGGCACTTCCTGTGAATGATCATTGGTTGATAAGCACTTTGACAATGCTTATTGAACAATAGTAGGAATTTTCTAAAAGCACATAAGCAATAGTAGGAAGTACTCACTTGATTCTAGCATGTTCACATCAACTTCAATTTAAACTTCTTTTAATTATAAGGCTTAGGTTTTCGAAAGGCTGGGTGGATTTATTCAGTTTCACCCCTGTCTGTCTGGGATCACAGCTAGCGCAGCAATATACTGCCCGTGTTTATCATTACACAAGCTGCTACTTGTGCAATGTCACCCCTGCATGCGTGCTGTGAATCGTGCTTAAGCAGGGGCTGTCAGTCACCAAAGTCTGATGACCGCTGCTTCTTAACTATTGGCTGCAGACTTGGTCATGTGAGCCTGCAGCTGATGGAGCTCCAAAACTGCATTCACAGCTTCTTCAATAGAGCCCAAAGGAATGATATACTAGGAAATAGGTTTCCCATTAATATATTTCAAATGACTTGTTATAGCAGATAAAGTAGCAACCTGCAAACAATTTGGATCAGTACATTGTCCCTTTAATATTTATTTAGGCAATACAAATATTATTACGTCTAAATGCTTCTCTGTCATCTGGAAGCTAGTACATTTAGTTCTTATTACACCATCCCTTTAAGTGGGTACAGCATAACAATGGTAAGCACAACATAAATATTTAAAGGGATATGGAAATCAAACTTTTTCTTTAATGATTTATTGTGGAAAATCAATGGTATCCTTTGTTGAAAAGCAGGTAGGTATGCTCAGGAGCACAATATTGCCAGATTACAAGTGGCGTACTAAATAACTGTTTCACATGTGCACTAACTGCACTCAAAGTAAAATTTTAATTTGGCCGGTTTAGCGCGTGTATTACAAGTTGAAGGTAAAAGTTAGCGCATGAGTGAAAGTCTGATGTGCGCTAACTTCAGGACTTTGGATATTGTGATTGCGTTAACTTCTTCTCCCCATATAGAAATAAAAAATGTTTTTTTGTGGCTTTTTTTTTTTTCCTGAATCCAAATGCACAATACTAATTTAGAGATGTGTACAGGAGAAAAAAATTATTTCATACAAATCATTTATCCAGAATTTTTCAAGAAATTATTTTTTCCCCCAAACTTCTTTGGGCCCTTCATTCAATATGAACAAAATGTGTTTGTTAATGAAATGTATTAATAACAAATGAAATACCCTGAAGCCCCCTAACACTTACCTATAATTAACACTATGACTAGTCCATTAACCATCAGATAGCCCACTGCAATTAGTCCCCTAACTGCTGTCCCCCACTGCAATTAACCCCCTAAAAACCAGGCCCCACCACAACTGACACCCCTACCACAGTCCTCCCACCGCACTTGGTTTTAGGCTGGGCGGGACCTTAGGGATTATTTTTATTTTTAGGTGGGCGGGTCCACTATAGGGGGGTTTATTGTTGGGGGGGTTTGGTAGTAAGTATAAGTAGGGAAGTTCACAGATAGAAAGAATAGTGGTGGTGTCCAGCATTTTTTCTTCTTCTTGACTAAAGCAAGGAAGATTGGACAGAGATAAAGTGTGCATATATTGTCAAAATTAGTTGCCATCCCTTTGTGAAATATAAAAAAAATGTGTGTCATTTTAAAATGTATTTGAGATATTAATGTTTAGATATTTTATTATTGTGTTCTTGTGTATACAGCAAGGTGGTGAAAATTGAGACAAAAACATTTTATATAGTCATACATTGTAAGTGACTTAATGTAAGGGATGAATGGCTCAGTCAACAATGTTCTGAGATAGTGAGAGGTTTTTTTTTTACTTTAACAATTAATGGGAAATGAAAATGTTCATGATTCAGATAGAAAATGCTAGATGGAGTCTTTTAATTTAATTCTATTAACAAATTTAGGGCTAGATTACGAGTTGAGCTGAAGTTTGTGCCCACATTTGAGCGTTAAAACCGCTAGAAGAAAATTTTTGTGCTCAGAGATTTAAACTCGTATTACGAGTTGAAAGTATAAAGGTTTTGCTTTTGAGTTCGCAAAGTTGTGGTAACAAATGGACATTGAGAAGTCGCAAACGCAAAATCGCATTCCCCCTTGGACTTCTATAGAGCCAAAAAGTTGAAAAATCAACTAGCACCCACAAGTCGCATAAAAAACGCTCCCAGTTTTTTAAAAGTGCAAAATAAAAAAGAAAATATTGCATATATCATTATCCAGTGTTCGGCATATAGCAGAATATATTATATTTATTCTTAAAGAGATATTTAAATATATATATATATGATGGATTTTTGCCCAAATATATATTTATACACACACACACATATATATATATATATATATATATATATATATATATATAGTATACAAACAATTTCCAGCTCTACCCTCCAAGTATCAACCGCCTGGGTGCAGAAATAAGTAATATAAATCATCCAAGTAAATGCACTCTCAGGTCTTTTCAAATAGGTTCTTTTAATGGAACGTTTTCGGGGTTCACAACCCCTTCATCAGCATAAACAAACAGTCAAATATCACACAATTTATAGTATGTCAAAATAGTGTCTCACCAAACAAATTTGCTTTCAAAAGTGCGCCAAATACCGAGTGTGGAACGCATCTTGCGTTCCACCGTGATCATGCCAACTGGAAGTGATGTCACTTCCGGTTTCACGACATGATAGAAACATATCAACATTACTTTGTTTTGTAATTAATAACACATTGTGGTGTACCCAAAATTATCAAAGAGGCAACTTAAGAAAAGTGCCAACAAACAAAAATGATTGCCAGTGATCTGTACATACAATATTCTAGTGTATATTAATCGTCATCTTAACCGTAACTATGGTTACGAGACATCAATAAGTGATTGAATTTATATAGTGGGAAATTTCACTCGTGAAACAAATATGTGCAATGACATGACTGGCTACTAATCTTTTAGCAATATTCTGTGTCATGTCAATTAGCCGCTATGCATGATAATATATACATAGATACGTTAAAAAACAGAAAACTAAATATAAAAATAAAACAATGAACTTTAAAAAGTGGCTATTCTTGCTCAGACTGATTATCAAAACATATAGCAATGTGCATTGCCTACTGCAAAGTATATATACTTTATACAAGCAGTGTATCAAAGAGTCGTGTTGCAACATTATTATGTTGCAAATTGCCCTAAATGTAAACATGTATATGAGAGATGTACTGTGGCTATTTTGCGTACGGTTTGCTATATTAACATTCAACCATAGCCTATTCGAAAGTACATCTATATCCCTCAGATATTTAAGCCACTGTGACAAATTCACTAAATGATATAGTTAAGTCTCAAAGGCTTTCTAATTTAGCATATTAGGACAACGAGCAATATATTAAGTCGTGACCAACATTATTGTATATAGAGTAAAGTACCCCAAAGGTTATATATGTACATTATGTGGTGTATATATATATATCAATACAATATCAAGAGATTAATATCTCGTGACTCCATCATGATTCAGGTAACAATGTACAACATATAGATGACCCAATGTGGACCCATAAGGACAGTTCATCTTGGGGCTTCTTGGTGTTATGTTGCTAGGTTGTTATAAGTCCCAATTAAAGGTGTAAAGTGCGAAATTGGGTAATTTCACCTTAGAGACCAGGCTTCCACAGCCAAGATGGGGGGTAAATTCCTCCACCCTGGTCTGTCGTAAGTCCCCAGTCCACATCGCTCAGAAGAGCCATGGGGCTGGGAGCTACACGTAGCCACAATGACCCCAGGTTATACCCCAAGCATGTAGCACTATCATATACCCTTAGAAAAGATTTTTGAAATCTGGGGTGGTGTTTAATCCGCCTGGATGGATAGTCCCCAATTTAAAAATCCATTGGGCTTCCCGTTTGAGTAGTATCTTGCTCCTATCCCCTCCCCGATCAAGCGGGGGTATATGGTCGATGAGGACATATCAGATTGAAGATACCGCATGGCCTTGTTTAACACAATGGCGTGCAACTGGTTGGTCAGAATCCCCCTGTTTAAGTGCCGATCTGATTGCGTACCTATGGTTTGCCATTCGTTCCCGTAACGTGCCTGTGGTTTTACCCACGTAAAAGCAAGAACATGGGCAAAAGAGAAGGTACACCACGTGTGTGGTAGTGCATGTGATGGAATGCTTGATCACGTACCTCCTATTGGTGTGAGGATGATGAAAGGTTTTAGTACTGACCAAACCATTGCACGTAGTGCAGCCCAAACATTTATATGATCCTTTGATGTTTGTTTTAGTCCCTGTGGTGTAGCTAGCTCTTTGATCTGTGCGCATCAAGAGGTCTTTGAGGTTAATACCCCTCTTGAAGCCCACCATTGGTTGTACCTGTCTGGTAAATGTTAACTTCGGGTCTGATGTCATAATAGGCCAATGTTGATGTAAGATGTGTCCTGTATTCTTAGTAGTTGGGGTAAAAGTAGTGGTCATAATAAGCTTGTTACTCGTGTCCTTCTTGGGTGTGGGCTTGATAAGTTGTTCTTGAGTGAGTGAATATGCTGCACTCAAGTTTTCTTGGATAATGGAAGGTTTGTATCCCCGCTCACGGAATCTTTCTCCCACTCCTGCCAATTGGGAGACCCCAGTATGTATCTCTGAATTATTTCTCATGGTTCTCACAAATTGAGATCTGACTATGCCCTTCAAGAGGGCCGGGGGATGACAGCTGTCAGCGCTCAGGATGGAGTTCCGATCGTTTTTTTTGTGAAAAAGGGTCGTGCCCAATTGATGTGTTTTTTTAAACACAGTCAAGTCAAGAAAATTAACAGACTGTTTGTCAACTGTCATTTTGAATTTAACATTGCTTGTGGCCGTGTTAAATGTTTCAAACCAACCTAGAAGTTCCTCCATGGTCCCCCGCCATACCATGAAGATGTCATCAATAAATCTGTAATAACATACAACCGCTAAATTGGCAGTGTTCCATAGATACAGATTTTCGAATTGAGACATGTACAGGTTGGCGTACGCGGGGGCCATGGAGGAACCCATGGCTGTGCCAGCTGTTTGTAAATAGAATTTACTCTCGAATCTGAAGTAATTCTTATACAAACAGAATTCGATCAAGGAGAGAAAGAATTTAATTGGTGGACCCTCATAAAGAGGGTTATTGGTAATATGTTCCTCAACAGATTTGAGACCCTCAGTGTGTGGAATAATAGTATACAGACTGTTGACGTCCAAACAGACCAACAGGTCATCGGGTTGGACGTCAACAGTCCGTATCTTACGTATGAAGTCCCCTGTATCCATGATGTATGATCTCACCTCCCTGACAACAGGATGTAGTAAAATGTCCACTAGCTGTGCCAGCGGCTGTGTCAAGGAGTCCCTTGCTGACACAATCGGATGGCCAGGTGGATTATCTAGAGTTTTGTGTATCTTTGGGATTGAGTACAGGATAGGTATTTTAGGGTAAGTAGTGGTACAGAAATCACGGATATGTTCAGATAGCCAACCTTGTTCAAAACCCATCTGGATCAAAGTATCCAGTTGAAGTTTGAATTTGGAAGTGGGATCATTAGGTTATACCGAGTAAGTTTGTATGTCTGTCAGCTGAGTCAGAATGTCAGTGCGGTAAGCCTTATAGTTGAGTATCACTATGGCTCCGCCCTTATCGGCGGGCCTAATGACTATACTTGGATCTTCCTGCAGGGTCTTTATCACCTGTCTTTCTTCCCTGGACATATTATGTGTCCAAAGGGACTGTTGTCTGGCTGTCTCAAGGTCTTGTGTAACCAGTCTCATAAAAGTTTTGGTACTCGGACTGCTATTGGTTGGTTCAAAGGAACTGGGGTTTTTACATTGAAGTTCTACCTGTGTCTTAGTTGGACTAGATATGGAGTTTTGAAAAAACTCTCTTATCTTCAGAGATTTGTTCAACTTATACAGGTCCAATTTTAAATCAAACTCAGAAAGGGCTGTGATGGGCACAAAAGATAGGCCCCGATTCAAAACTTTGCGTTCACTATCTGATAAACAATGTGTACTTAAATTTATTACTATGTCCTCTGTCGTGGGCATCTTGGTGGTCGATGCCTTATACCCCGCCCGCCTAATATGGGGTCTATAGTGCCGCCCCCTCCCCGGGAGCGGGTAGTTACCCCTAAAAAATTATGGTTAGGTGTAGAGTGTTCTCTGGATGTATGCGTGGAAAGTTGGTTAAGGGGTCTGTATGATCCAGGTGGAGTCAGAGAAATATTGCCAGGGTTTCTATCAGTGTCAGAAGACTCTCCCCCACTCGTGTCCACAGTATCAAAGTGGACCCGTCTATTTCTCCGTTTCCTTCTGGTTCAACACCAGACATTAGAACCAGAAGGAAACAGAGAAATAGACGGGTCCACTTTGATACTGTGGACACGAGTGGGGGAGAGTCTTCTGACACTGATAGAAACCCTGGCAATATTTCTCTGACTCCACCTGGATCATACAGACCCCTTAACCAACTTTCCACGCATACATCCAGAGAACACTCTACACCTAACCATCATTTTTTAGGGGTAACTACCCACTCCCGGGGAGGGAGCGGCACTATAGACCCCATATTAGGCGGGCGGGGTATAAGGCATCGACCACCAAGACGCCCACGACAGAGGACATAGTAATAAATTTAAGTACACATTGTTTATCAGATAGTGAACGCAAAGTTTTGAATCGGGGCCTATCTTTTGTGCCCAGCACAGCCCTTTCTGAGTTTGATTTAAAATTGGACCTGTATAAGTTGAACAAATCTCTGAAGATAAGAGAGTTTTTTCAAAACTCCATATCTAGTCCAACTAAGACACAGGTAGAACTTCAATGTAAAAACCCCAGTTCCTTTGAACCAACCAATAGCAGTCCGAGTACCAAAACTTTTATGAGACTGGTTACACAAGACCTTGAGACAGCCAGACAACAGTCCCTTTGGACACATAATATGTCCAGGGAAGAAAGACAGGCGATAAAGACCCTGCAGGAAGATCCAAGTATAGTCATTAGGCCCGCCGATAAGGGCGGAGCCATAGTGATACTCAACTATAAGGATTACCGCACTGACATTCTGACTCAGCTGACAGACATACAAACTTACTCGGTATTACCTAATGATCCCACTTCCAAATTCAAACTTCAACTGGATACTTTGATCCAGATGGGTTTTGAACAAGGTTGGCTATCTGAACATATCCGTGATTTCTGTACCACTACTTACCCTAAAATACCTATCCTGTACTCAATCCCAAAGATACACAAAACTCTAGATAATCCACCTGGCCGTCCAATTGTGTCAGCAAGGGACTCCTTGACACAGCCGGTGGCACAGCTAGTGGACATTTTACTACAACCTGTTGTCAGGGAGGTGAGATCATACATCATGGATACAGGGGACTTCATACGTAAGATACGGACTGTTTACGTCCAACCCGATGACCTGTTGGTCTGTTTGGACGTCAACAGTCTGTATACTATTATTCCACACACTGAGGGTCTCAAATCTGTTGAGGAACATATTACCAATAACCCTCTTTATGAGGGTCCACCAATTAAATTCTTTCTCTCCTTGATCGAATTCTGTTTGTATAAGAATTACTTCAGATTCGAGAGTAAATTCTATTTACAAACAGCTGGCACAGCCATGGGTTCCTCCATGGCCCCCGCGTACGCCAACCTGTACATGTCTCAATTCGAAAATCTGTATCTATGGAACACTGCCAATTTAGCGGTTGTATGTTATTACAGATATATTGATGACATCTTCATGGTATGGCGGGGGACCATGGAGGAACTTCTAGGTTGGTTTGAAACATTTAACACGGCCACAAGCAATGTTAAATTCAAAATGACAGTTGACAAACAGTCTGTTAATTTTCTTGACTTGACTGTGTTTAAAAAAACACATCAATTGGGCACGACCCTTTTTCACAAACAAACCGATCGGAACTCCATCCTGAGCGCTGACAGTTGTCATCCCCCGGCCCTCTTGAAGGGCATAGTCAGATCTCAATTTGTGAGAACCATGAGAAATAATTCAGAGATACATACTGGGGTCTCCCAATTGGCAGGAGTGGGAGAAAGATTCCGTGAGCGGGGATACAAACCTTCCATTATCCAAGAAAACTTGAGTGCAGCATCTTCACTCACTCAAGAACAACTTATCAAGCCCACACCCAAGAAGGACACGAGTAACAAGCTTATTATGACCACTACTTTTACCCCAACTACCAAGAATACAGGACGCATCTTACATCAACATTGGCCTATTATGACATCAGACCCGAAGTTAACATTTACCAGACAGGTACAACCAATGGTGGGCTTCAAGAGGGGTATTAACCTCAAAGACCTCTTGATGCGCACAGATCAAAGAGCTAGCTACACCACAGGGACTAAAACAAACATCAAAGGATGATATAAATGTTTGGGCTGCACTACGTGCAATGGTTTGGTCAGTACTAAAACCTTTCATCATCCTCACACCAATAGGAGGTACGTGATCAAGCATTCAATCACATGCACTACCACACACGTGGTGTACCTTCTCTTTTGCCCATGTTCTTGCTTTTACGTGGGTAAAACCACAGGCATGTTACGGGAACGAATGGCAAACCATAGGTACGCAATCAGATCGGCACTTAAACAGGGGGATTCTGACCAACCAGTTGCACGCCATTGTGTTAAACAAGGCCATGCGGTATCTTCAATCCGATATGTCCTCATCGACCATATACCCCCGCTTGATCGGGGAGGGGATAGGAGCAAGATACTACTCAAACGGGAAGCCCAATGGATTTTTAAATTGGGGACTATCCATCCAGGCAGATTAAACACCACCCCAGATTTCAAAAATCTTATCTAAGGGTATATGATAGTGCTACATGCTTGGGGTATAACCTGGGGTCATTGTGGCTACGTGTAGCTCCCAGCCCCATGGCTCTTCTGAGCGATGTGGACTGGGGACTTACGACACACCAGGGTGGAGGAATTTACCCCCCATCTTGGCTGTGGAAGCCTGGTCTCTAAGGTGAAATTACCCAATTTCGCACTTTACACCTTTAATTGGGACTTATAACAACCTAGCAACATAACACCAAGAAGCCCCAAGATGAACTGTCCTTATGGGTCCACATTGGGTCATCTATATGTTGGACATTGTTACCTGAATCATGATGGAGTCACGAGATATTAATCTCTTGATATTGTATTGATATATATATATACACCACATAATGTACATATATAACCTTTGGGGTACTTTACTCTATATACAATAATGTTGGTCACAACTTAATATATTGCTCGTTGTCCTAATATGCTAAATTAGAAAGCCTTTGAGACTTAACTATATCATTTAGTGAATTTGTCACAGTGGCTTAAATATCTGAGGGATATAGATGTACTTTCGAATAGGCTATGGTTGAATGTTAATATAACAAACCGTACGCAAAATAGCCACAGTACATCTCTCATATACATGTTTACATTTAGGGCAATTTGCAACATAATAATGTTGCAACACGACTCTTTGATACACTGCTTGTATAAAGTATATATACTTTGCAGTAGGCAATGCACATTGCTATATGTTTTGATAATCAGTCTGAGCAAGAATAGCCACTTTTTTAAGTTCATTGTTTTATTTTTATATTTAGTTTTCTGTTTTTTAACGTATCTATGTATATATTATCATGCATAGCGGCTAATTGACATGACACAGAATATTGCTAAAAGATTAGTAGCCAGTCATGTCATTGCACATATTTGTTTCACGAGTGAAATTTCCCACTATATAAATTCAATCACTTATTGATGTCTCGTAACCATAGTTATGGTTAAGATGACGATTAATATACACTAGAATATTGTATGTACAGATCACAGGCAATCATTTTTGTTTGTTGGCACTATTCTTAAGTTGCCTCTTTGATAATTTTGGGTACACCACAATGTGTTATTAATTACAAAACAAAGTAATGTTGATATGTTTCTATCATGTCGCGAAACCGGAAGTGACATCACTTCCGGTTGGCATGATCATGGTGGAACGCAAGATGCGTTCCACACTCAGTATTTGGCGCACTTTTGAAAGCAAATTTGTTTGGTGAGACACTATTTTGACATACTATAAATTGTGTGATATTTGACTGTTTGTTTATGTTTATGAAGGGGTTGTGAACCCCGAAAACGTTCCATTAAAAGAACCTATTTGAAAAGACCTGAGAGTGCATTTACTTGGATGATTTATATATATATATATATATATATATATATATATATATATATATATATATATATATATATATATATATATATATATAGGAATATCTATTTAAAAATACATAGAACATATTCTGCTATGCGCAAAACATTGGAATATATAATATTTACATTAAATAAACACTATAACACTTTATTGAAGTTAAAAACACAAGGACTACTAAACACAAGGACTACTAAACACCCCCCCCTTTTAACTAATTACCCTGGACAAAAGACTCAGACACCAAAGTTGGGTTAAGACTGGTCATGGTCACTTTTAGTTAAATAAATTAACTTTATTAACTATAGACTTCCAGGAAGTCAAATATCACAAGTGGCAGCTAAACGAGCAAGCTGGCTAAAACCCCAAACACCAAGAGGACAAGGCTGGAAAGGAATTTTGGTCATGCATAACCTCTGATAGGCCATGCCCATGCGGAGAAGCAGGCACGTGGAGTGGAGCACCCCATGGTCGACACTTCAGGGCATCCCTCCACCCATAAATTAAGCGCCTGATCAAACGACTGGTATAGAACTGAACTAATCGCAGGATCAATGGCGTCATTTACTGACTGACCCTTAGGATATGACAGGTGTTGGATGAGCCGAAATTTACCTGGTTCCTTCTTTGGTACTACCTAGACATGTGCGATTCATTTCGGATAGATTCGGAAATTCGGAAAATTCAGCAAATACAGAGATTCGGATCGATTCAAATTTTCAAATTAAAATACTGCCGAATTTACTGAATAAATCAGAATTAGTTCGGATTTATTCGGTAAATTCGAATGGCCATGGATTACACTAGTATTGTAAAGTATATTAGGTTATATCACTCTGCTATGGGTTACACCTAATATACAGTACATAATACTAGTCTAATACACAGCATATCCCACCTAACACATACCAAAATTCTGAATTTCTGAACCGAATCGAACCGAAGCCAGCTGAATTTTTTCGAATCCAAATGAATCCGAAACAAATCCAAAACAAATTCATTCAAATTTTTCCGAATTCGAATCGATCCGAAACGAAATTAGAAAAAATCTGAATCGATCCGAACCGAAACAAATTTTTCGATCATGCACATATCTAGTACTACCCCTTAAGGGAAACCACCAAATCAAGAAGAGGCAACTTGGAAAATGGACCCTCTATGCGCTGCAAAGCAATCTCTTTACCCACTTTCTCCCTGACTATCACTGGATGCTCACTGGCAGACTGCAAATTCCGATGCTTAGATGCCCCCCACACTAAAGATGACACTGGTATGATAAATCCGTACCTGATCCCCAAAAATAGTGTTGAGGCTTCTACCCTGTTCGGGTAGGCATCCAGCCATGGCTACATTGCGGCCACGTTCATGGGTGTTGGGTCCCTTGTTTGCAACAAAACCTCTGTCGTATCCTCTGGCCGCTGCAATACAGACACGTGGCAAAAGAAGCAGCTTCTCCCTTTATCACACTGTTTGTCATTGAATTTCCAGCATTCCCTCCCTTTACGCCGAACACCTTGCAAGTTCTGAACCACTGCAAAGCACTGGGCTTCGGGCTGACTCATTGGTTGTTCTGGTCCCAACCTTGCCCAGAGATGCATGTCCATAGCCCCATACATTAGCACGGGGTTACCAGACAGATTGCGATGGAACTCCATATCATATCTACGCCACAACCCGTCACTGTATCTAGTATAGACATAATCTATTGTGTCGGGGAACTTCCGGGCAGCGGCCATGATCGGTCGCAAGACTGCCTTCTGCTTCAGGTCCTAATATAAACCTGCTTAAAATCCATCTAGAAATTGGCCATCAAGTAAGCCTTGATGTCTAACTTTGCACAGCAGAGAAAGCCCTTTTAAAGGATATCGCTATCTTTGGACTTGAAGTCAGTTTCAGCCTTCCGGAGCTTTGTATAGGTTGCGGCCTATTATTTCACCCCCGGCAGGGCACAACCAGGCCTCTGTCGTTACGGAGCAGTGAACTACCGCAAAACACTGCAAGGACTTTATCAAGAAACCCTCACATATTAAAAATGGAGGCTATAGACAGATGGGAACATAACATGGTCCAGCTTATACAGGACCACTATCGAAGCCTGGAGGAAGAACTACTCAAACTCCCGCTAAAAACACGGTCTAAAGTGGAGCTTGTACCGATGAATACATCCCGAGCTCTAGACCGCAGGGCCGATCCTACCATGACCGGTCGGCTTAACAATAAGACTCCCTTACCTTGTAGCCAGGGGAGCGATGCAAACCCCATTAAGAGGAAACCTTCACCCACCCGGGATTCCCAGACCGGAGACCAGGAGGTCATAGGAGCTTGTGACGCGCAGACGGCTGCACCTGAGGAGACAATAGGAACCAAACCCAAGAGGTCAGAAAAGGCTTGTCTCGATCCACCAGGGGAAATTGCTTTTCAAATTGTTCCGCGAAAGGTGGGGGAGGCCGGTACCAGAGAGTGGAGAGGATTCCTGCTCAGATGTACAATACCGGAGAGCTCTATTCTGTTCCGGAGGCCCTCTCTTTTTAGCACACACCTACCTGCTACCAGTACTGTAGGACAATTAAAAAGCGAACTATTTGCCGATCGTGACAGCAGTGGCCCTGTGAAGTTGAGCCAATCGCACAAATTCAACTCTGATACCCGGCGACCCCACTGTTCAGGCTTCCACACTCCAGAGAATGTTTCTCAAAAAGACCGGCACGGAGTGGGTTGAGCAGGTAACGAGGCCTAATACCCTCAACTCAGGACCGGGATCACGCAGCTCAAAGGATGCTATAGTAAACTCTCATAATTATCTAGAGACATCCTCACCTGAGTCAGTATGGGTGCATGTTAAAAAGCTATTATACACCTAATGACTATCTGCTTGAGACATGAATAATAGCTATAGAACCCTCACATTATGTTATTTAGACAGTTATAATACTCATGTTGACTCTCTTCTCTGACAATAACTGGTTGGTGAACCGCTATGTGTATATATTTATAAAGTGACTTTCTATATTCATATTGATGCTGTGCCACTTTCTATGATGTCTCAGCACATTAATTTTGCCTCCTAGGACTAATATGAAAATGATAAGGTCTGAGATTTGGTTCCTAGGTTTACCTGCTGGTTTATATGTTTATACTCTCTATGCAAAGTTCTGCTATGTTTTGCCTTCCGTTTACATGTACCCATACAGTAGTGTTGGAAACTGATCGGATCTACATGTAAGTTAACCATAACAAAAGTACAATCTTCCCCTCCTTACTTCCCACAATGCTATATAATCCTGAGAGACAGGAGAGTTTGATATTTTTTACTACCACAGCTCTGATCATACACTTGACTGTACAGCTGAGAGCATACAGATACTAATCTCTGCTATAATGACCTCTTACCTTTACCTCCCCTCAAACAGATTCCAGCCCATACTCTTCTTGGTTCCTTATTATTAATTTGTTTATCTAAGCAGAGTCCTTTATATTAGACGAATCCCCTCCTTGTCTACATATCATAATTGTACCCATATTCGATATCTTCTTTTTTCCTCTCCTCTTGTTCACAACTTTAGTTCTAAGGGTTTAAGAGTGGTCCTTTATACTCTATATTATATGCCCCTATCAGATTCCCCTAAAGATGCATTTGGATGTTCAGGGTCCAAGAGAGGCCTTCGCTTACCGCCAGGGGATTTCCTATATATAAATTTTGATAATAGGGGTCTACTATGTTATACTGTTACATTGTCTAAGACTACTACATTTTGTCTCTTATATTGCTAAGCCCAAAAGTGGCTATAGATAGAGCTAACACACCTCCATTAAAAACTCTACTGTGTCATGCAGGTCCAAGAGTGGCCTATAAATATTCTAGGAGGTTTTACAAAAAACAGAGGTTTTATCTATATTTGCCTAACTTTATTTCTAAAAAATGAGGTTACAGTTTCCTTTGCCTACTTAATTTTTAAATCTATATGTAATTAAGACCGTACACTATGTTATCAATGTGAACTTTACCTCAACGTCTGTAATTCTCAAGTTTAGTCAACATGGCATGTTATGTATATGTTTATCTATACCTCAATAAAAAATATAAAAAAAAAAAAAAAAAAAAAAAAATAATCTATTGTGTCCATGTACTTAATGATGTCTATGGCTCTATCTGGGTGATGATCAATGTAGCAGGATGCCAGGACACGAAAGCAGCGCAGCCATTCAAGGTAGTTGTCTGGGCGCTTTACATTCTTGGGCCCGGAAGTGACTTCATCACTATACGCCTGAAGGACCAAAAGTAAAGGGGCCGGTCACCATGCTTCCAAGGCCCGCACTTCTGGTTGGGCCCAATAATGCTGTGGGGGCCTGTAATAAGGTAATGGAGGCTGAGAAGGGGGACATCGCCCCAGTCGTTACCCCGGGGACCATCGCAGCCGCAATGACCCGCACCAGGGATACAACCGCTGACAAGGACTCAGCCGACAGGTCTTTTGGCACTATAGAGGTCTCGATTGTGACATCTGCCACTGGATACCACAAGCCCTAACCGGGTACCAGTGAGGAAGCATTGGGGGCCGAGCTAACAGCTGAGGGCGGCTGAGTAAATAAGGAGGGGGTGCCGGATAGGGGAAAAGAAGACTCCGGGCCTAGCCCATGGGAGGCAGAGACTGGATTGGTGTCCCCAGGAGGGGCAGAGGCAGATACAGAAGGAGAGAAGACTGCTACCAGGGGAGAGGGGGGGAGGGGGAATAGGAGGGTCAGGAATGGGTTCAGACACATCCTGGATACTCATCTGTTTTCTGCAGATGACACCCGCCGGGAAAGAGACGCAGAAGCCTCCCTGAAACGACTAGGCACTGCTTCAGATCTCTTGGCACGCTCCATTCTGGACACAGCTGCATAAAAACCACTTGAACAAACTGGAACAAAGAGGATGAATACAGGCCTGCATTCATCTTAAATAGTGAGTACAAAGATCCACCCCTTAGCTTGCAACAATGTTGCAACACTCACACTGCTAGATCCCATGTCAAGCAGTGGGTAAGGCCCTTAATACGTTCCCTGCTGACAAGCAGCCCTACACTATCATAAAACTGTCATGAGGTATATATTAAGCATAAAAAGTCTCTCTTTATATTTTAAATAGTGTTATTATGAGTGTAACTGTATTTTTCAATGTATTTTGTGTTTTGTGCAAATTTGTATTCGAGCGTAACAGTTAACCAGAGCTCTGAGGTCTCGGTAATCATTCTACTGTAAATCACATTTACTTTAAAGTTGTAATTCGAGCAGAATTTAATTTGCTTGCAAACGGCCTTGAAAACCCCATATCGCTTGTGCGCAATTGATAGCGCTTTACTCATAAACTAGCCCTTACTTGGCTACTTGGTACTTCAAATATAATAATCACAATACTTTGCATAAATCCTTATTTTTGTTGAGATTAACAGAGTAGCATTTAACCTGTAATAACAAAATTAAGTGGAGATAACTTTACAAGACAGCCATCTCCTCTAGAGAGTAAGTCCCAGTTTTCGAATACCTAGATAAAAGAAGCGTACGGGATTCAACCCCCACAGTATAATATTTTGAGTCTATCTTTATTCCAGTTCACCTTTATTTATCATGTTACTGACTAGAGATATGGGGGGGTAGTTATCAATCCGTCAACCTCAAATACGCTGGAATTCCGCAGCGTATTTGTGGCGAGGCTGATTCGCCTTAGTTATCAAGCCCTAGATACCGGCAAAAGTAGAATTTTGTGACGTAAGCTTCGATCCGCCGGACTCAGTCCGACACAGATCGATTCTTACGTCACTACAGATGTTCCGCACACAAGTGCGGCACAATCTGACTACTTTTGCTAGTTATCAAAAAACTATCAGGTACGTTCTGCACTTTTACGGCCCAGCGTACCTGGTTTTCAATCCGCCGCCCTGGAGGCGGCGGATTCCATAGGAATCAATGGGAGTCTGA